>NC_090647.1:63505741-63658241 GCF_040937935.1 Hyperolius riggenbachi
ATTCATTGCATCAAACCTATCAATGGATTAGGAGCACACATCCTAACTTCCTCTCCTGGGAAAGACGGTGCATCTTACCAATCGCACAAGGGAGCTAACGTTATGTGTCCACGTGCACCATGTGCATACACCAGCATAAGCTGTGTGCATGCTGACAAATACATACAGGGGAAGGAGGGAGTGCACTGAATTGGACCCTAGCCACAGGGGTCAGTAGTAAAATGGAAATACATATATCCAGGCACATCGCCTCTAGTTAGGACATTAAATAAATTATTAGGGAAAGGGAGGTGCTGGAGGGGGTGTGGCTAGAAAACAGCAAAAATCTACATATAATTTAAGTATGAAAGCTGTTGCAAGTTTATATTTTAACCTTCACCTAACTAAATCCTAACTCTGAAGCTGCGTACATAAATTTGACGGATGCCGCCCATTGGGGATCAGGACTTGATCCCCTTGGGTGACATCGCTGAGCCGGGCTGCACACACACGTGTCAGCTGTGTCACTGACAATGCGTCGTGTTGCTATGTGGGGAGAGGGGGAGAAAGGGGACGAAAAAGAGTTAATGAGAGTCATGTGCATGACGTCTCGCGGTGGGTGGGGGAGCAGCATGAACAATGGGATTGGCAGAAAATCGGGGTCACTGGGGATGAGTAGAACCTGGGCGGATCGTTTGCAGGTTGGTGGTCACCAGCTGCCGTACAGACACGTGATTATTGGCTGAGGTGGTCGTTATCGGCCGCGTCAGCTGACTTAAGTCATCCATGTGTATGGCCTTATAGGTCCAAATGCCATCGGCCTTATGTCTGATGGCATTTATGTCGATATAGCGCTTGTTTTGACTGTAGGTTTAAA
Source organism: Hyperolius riggenbachi (assembly GCF_040937935.1). Taxonomy (NCBI): domain Eukaryota; kingdom Metazoa; phylum Chordata; class Amphibia; order Anura; family Hyperoliidae; genus Hyperolius; species Hyperolius riggenbachi. Next base: position 63,506,598 of record NC_090647.1, read on the forward strand.
TACCTGTCTTTCTGTTCCTTCAGCATCTTCACATGGTCCTGTGCTGTTGCTCTGAGATTACTTTTCGCTATTCACGCCACTGATCATTCTTCTGTAGGGAATAGAATGTGTCAACATTCTGAGCTGTATGGCGCTGTGTGGTCCAATGGTGTTTAGAATTCTGTATTGTTTTTATATAAATGAATGTATAGCCTTCAGTCATTCGTCCATTGTTTCCAAGGATAAACCAGATTTGTGAAGGTTCGCAATTTTTGAGGACTTGGCAGATATCTTTGGTCTTCCCATAAAGTCATCCAAAGACGCAGTAAATTCGATGGTAGGCATTAACATACATCCACAAATTGATTAGAAAGGTAATTGACTGGGACTTTTCAGGGGGGACAAAAACTATATGTAACTAACACAAACCATAGTCAGTGGACTCCACATTTTTTCAAAGATATGAAATTTATTTATAAATATTCGATTTTATGGATGTCTGAAGCCTTCAAATCAGGTTGTTTTAACCTCGGGAATGTAATATTCATTCACTGCTCAACCTATCGGCAAACTGGCTAGTGGCTAGATGAATTTGCTCCAGAGCCAACAACAAATAATCACTCACCCAGACCATTTGCACTTTTACTGTAAAAGACTTATTGTATTTTCTGTAATAATACATTTAGCCTAGCAAAAGTGTAATTAGTATAAAATAATAGAATCATTGACATGTACTATTTTCATTTCATTTTTATTTACTTTCAATTAAGAAGTTTTGAATCAGGAAGATACCGTTTATTGGTATATATATATATATATATATATATATATATATATATATATCTATATATATATATATATATATATATGTTTCTGTTCATTGGCCAAGTATGACTACCACATTGATTTCCTTTTTAACAAATTAAGTTGGCTGACTGTGTTCCTGCTCTTTCTAGTTTTAGTAATGTCTGATGCCTCAAAATCAGGTTGTTTTAATCACGAGAATGTGATATTCATTCATTGCTCAACCTGTGGAAATCCGTATTTCCTTTAATTTACCCCTCTCCCGCCGCCTCCTAAATTTGGCCCTCGACTGCAATCCATACACTACACTACACTCTCATAGGCATCAGCCTATGAGAGGGATTAGATTGGGAGCCGTTAGGAGGGACAGTTAACCACTTGCCGACCAGTGGATTTTACACTGATCGGTGCTGCGTGGGCTCTACAGCCCGCAGCACCGATCAGGAGTCCAGCAGGGCGATCAGACTACCCCCCTTTTTTCCCCACTAGGGGATGTCCTGCTGGGGGGGTCTGATCGCCGCCGGCCATCTGCGTTTTGCGGGGGGGGCTTCTCAAAGCCCCCCTCCGCAGCCATTTCTGCCCTCACGCTCCTTACCTCCCTCCCTCCCTCTCTCCGTAATGCGCAGGACGGAGTTCCGTCCTGCGCATTGAAGGATAGGCTTCAGCCTATCATATGCCGGCGATCCCCGGCCAATCAGAGGCTGGGGATCGCCGATCTGCCTTACGGCGCTGCTGCGCAGCAGCGCCGTATGATGTAAACAGCGGGGATTTCTTCCCCGCCTGTTTACATTTTGCCGGAGAGCTGCGATCGGCGGCTCTCCGGCTGTTCACGGAGACACCCTCCGTGAACTGACATGGAAAGGCCGCTCGATCGAGCGGCCGTTTCCATGGTAACCCGCAGACGACCAGTTTACGCCAATCGGCGTTAGCTGGTCGTCAAGAGGTTAAAGAGAAAACATCCCATGGGGGGTACTCACCTCGGGTGGGGGAAGCCTTGGGATCCTAATGAGGCTTCCCACGCCGTCCTCTGTCCCACGGGGGTCTCGCTGCAGCCCTCCGAACAGCCGGCGACAGACCCGACTGTCAATTCAATATTTACCTTTGCTGGCTCCAGCGGGGGCGCTGTGGCTGCTTTCGGCTCCGAAGTAGACGGAAATACCCGATCTCAGTCGGGTCCGCTCTAGTGCGCAGGCGCCGGAAACTTGCGCCTGCGCAGTAGAGCAGACCCGACGGCGATCAGGTATTTCCGCCTACTTCGGAGCCGACAGCCGTCAGAGCACCTGCGCAGGAGCCGGGAAGGTAAATAATGACGTCATCTTGTACGGAGGGCCGCAGCGAGACCCCTGAGGGACAGAGGACGGCGTGGGAAGCTTCATTAGGATCCTGAGGCTTCCCCCACCCGAGGTGAGTACCCCCCAGGGGACGTTTTGACGTTACAGATTCTCTTTAAAGAGACTCTGTAACAAAATGTTCAGCCTTTTTTATACTATCCTACAAGTTCCTATATCTATTCTAAAGTGCTCTGGCTTACTGCAGCCTTTTTTAGTTGCTCAATTGCTGTAATAAATCAAATTTACTCTCCTTTGTCAGGTTTGTCTGCCCAAAGAGGAAGTGGCTGTAATTGTTTACAGACAGGAGGAGGTTACACTGATAGCCCTGCTCTGAGTCTCTTTGAGTCTTCCACACACTGAAAACTAAAAAAAACAGAGCTCGCACATTCCCTGCTCGCAGTAACTCAGTATCATCTACTGATAAAAACTGATAATTGTGAGAAGCATGGCTCATACACTATTGCAGAATGCAGACACGGACCTGTTATCAGTAATCTCTACTAAAGATTGCAGCATTCTTTACAAGGTAAAACTTCTTCTAAACCACGTGTCGAACTCCAGGCCTGGAGGGCCAGATCCATGCCAGTGTTTAGGAAGGACTGAGAAAGAGAGGAATGTGTTCTACCTGATGGACCACACCTTTCCTGATTCAGACCCATCAATTCATTTGAGCTGTGCCAAAAATGTGTGAGGATCTCGGCCCTCCTAGGACCGGTTTGCCATACATGTTCTAAACTATGAAATAAGCTCTGAAGGCTGAATTTATTGTTCAATAATAAAACCTTTCATGGAAACTGTAATGCAGTTTACAGGAACATGCAATATTATGATGAACTTCCTGTTTGGCAGCCATACTTTTTGTTTACAAAAACAGTTTATAAAACTGCTTTTTTTGGGCCAGGATCCTGGTGGGGAGCAGCGAAAATGTGGCAGAGGGGGACAGGAGTTTAAAACCTACAGGCTGGTATGTTTATTTGTATGAGGTTTTTAGGTTACAGATTCTCTTTAAGCGACAGAGCTGTCCCCCTGTACAGCGCTGTGCTAGATCACAGCGCTGTACGAATGTAAATTGCTTACTTTTTTTCTATTTCAGCCTGCCAGCTTCGATCGCTGCTGGCAGGCTGATCATGGATCCCTGCTTTGTTTACGAGCAGGGAATGCGTGCTTGTGCACGTATTCCCAGCTAATCCCGCCCATTGCACTTTGATGCCAATCGGCGTTAGGCGGTCCCAAGCGAGCCACTCTCCCACTGCCAATCAGTGTGAAATGGTCGGAAGGTGGTTAACGTGTCTAAGAAATATATTTGATTGTATTTTAAGTGCTGAAAACAAATCAACTAAATAGGATAACAAAAAACCCTATGCATTCCCTGTAAAGAAATCCAGCTATGGTTTGTAGGATCAGACCGGAGTATTAGCATTAGGATAGGGGGTTAAGCCTGATGGACTTTGGTCCTTTTCTTGTTATCACTTATTTTACATGATTGTGAATACAAACATGAAAACATCTTTTAGATTTTTTTTTTTTTTTTTTAATTAGAATTCCTGCCGGTTTCAATGTGAAAGCAAAGATTCTGCATATTTCATAAGAAGGAGCACTTTAATTGCCTTGAAAGCAGCCGATGCAAAAGAATAATTTCAAAGCGGTAACCAACTTACCATATTGACAACTTGTAGTTGAATTGAGGCTTAAGTAATGATGATTCAATCGATCAAAATAAGACATATAAATAAAAGGCCTCTCTGCCAAAATATTTGTGCTGTCATTGAATAAAAAAAAATTGCATTTATCACCAAATAGTAAACAAGTATTAATTGTCATTTAGATTCCTGAAAGCCTGCTAGCATTTAGTCTCAATGAAAGTCAACATGTTAAGCACATCTAAAATACCACATTTGTTAATACAGTTTTTCTGTGTGTCTTTATTACTTCTGTTACAAGTTTTTCTTTTTTTTAATAGCAGTTTTGGGATGGTCGGAAATGCTGATTTACAATTCGGCAGAAATTCCGATTTCTGCTAATGCCGATTACTGATTCCTCGGATTTCCGTTCGGTTTCCGATTTCCGGAAACCAAATGGACCGCGGGGCGCATACCTGAAATTCCAACCCGCTCCCCCTTTCTCCATGAAAAGTTGCAAGTGGGCAGCGTGCAATTTGAAACTCACCTCACTCACCAATGTCCTGCGTCGCAACAGGGCGTCATATGACGTGATGTCGGCTAAAAATTACAGAGTTTTGGTAATGCAGTAATTCCACAGGAATCCAATTTCCAAGTTCAGATTTCCTATTTCTGAGTAGTGTTTTTTGGTCATGTTTTGCATTCTGTGATTGGCTAAATACTTCCGAGTTGACTCTTCATTCTCTGATTGATCCATTGCTTCCGATTTCAGTGATTGGTCTAATATTACAGAGTTGCAGCATTTGCGCAGAAATACGATTTCTGAGTTCCGTTTTCCGATCAGAAATTCGGATTTCCGATTGAAAATTCGGAAATTTGAACTCCGTGAAAGCTGAATAAGCAACCCTAATAGCAGATAGAAGGACTGTCGTTTTCTCATGTTTACTAGGCTGTGTTGCCATCTTTCATGTTGCTGATCAGCTAAACACATGGTTGAGTGTACACTAGGCTACAGATTGTACAGTAGTGTAAAAAAACGGGCGCTAGGCCTCAGCCACCCGCCCCCACAACACGTGCATGGCCATGCACCTGCTCACATACTGACGCCTGCGAAGCATGCGCACGAACAAGTGCACACGTTCACCCCCCCCCGGCCAAAGTCCATCTGTGTGCCGTGCATGTGCGCCAGGCATGATGCACGGACACAGGGACACAGGACAGGGCAATTATTATATACGATATATATACAGTATATAATATAGTATGTACTGTACATATGTGTTTATGTATGTGTAACAAATGAGGGATCCTGCATCCCCAGCAACTGTTACTGGGAGCAGCAAGCACTAAATATTTATAGTGGTAGCTTGAGTACATTTTTCAAGCTCATTTACTCTGGAGCAGACAAACAAACACTTGCGCTTTTCTCCTGGCAGACTCAAAGCGCCAGAGCTGCAGCCACTAGGGCGGACTCTATAGGCAGTAACAGTGTTAGGGAGACTTGCCCAAGGTCTCCTACTGAATAGGTGCTGGCTTACTGAACAGGCAGAGCTGAGATTCGAACCCAGGTCTCCTGTGTCAGAGCTTCAGTTATTAACCATTACACTATCCAGCCACAGGCCTGGAACAGGCTAGGGCAAACTTTATGCAGCCAGGACCACATTGTGCGGACCGCTGGCCACATACCTGAAATTCTAACCCGCTCCCCCTCCCTCCATGAAAAGTTGCGAGCAGGCAGCGGGGGATTTGAGTAGAATAGAAAGAAAATCTTTATTGTCGTTGTAACAACCGAAATTGTACAACAAAGTTCTAAAGTGTAATTTTCCAGCAAAAGCAAAAACAGCATAACAACATTCCATTCCTACATACATTGCATTGCACACACCCCTTTTCAACATGGCCATTTAGCCTCACTCACCGATATCACGCGTCGCATCTCCATGGCAACAGGGCATCATATGACGTGACGTCTGGACATGCCAGCCTATTACATGCGGGCGCATCCTGATGTCACGCCATGTGACGCCCTGTTGCTATGGAGATGCGACGTGGGACAACGGTGAGTGAGGTGAGTTTCAAATCCCCCCACTGCCCACTTGCAACTATTCACAAAGGGAGGGGGAAAGGAGGGGAATATGGCCGCCTGTCAGAGGGCTGGAGAAGCAGCAATCCGGCCCATGTGCCGTAGTTTGCCCAGCGCTGCCCTAAAACATACCCTAGTACCATATCCCCCTTGTTGTACTTATGTGTGTGTCTATTGTTGGTCAGCCTTCTTAGATGAACAGCAACTTTCCAGTTCAAGGACTAATTAGGGTAGTCGTTACTCAGTTTTTGGTTTTACGTTGATTTTTCCTCTTCTACTATTGTTTTCCTTACTCTTTAAGCATTTAAAAAAAAACTTAAGCAATTTTAAAATAGAACAGGTTTTTTTATCTGTGGAACAAGAATAATGAAAAAGTGGCCTTGAGATTAATATAACCCTCTTGCTTGCACAAACTGTTTTAGATGCACATTTTTTTTTTATTATACACACTAAGCAAGAAAACAGTAATTAAAAATCAAATACTTAGCCAGGAGTGTAGCTCTGTATTTCCAAAGTTGCAATCCAAATTATAGTCACTCCCCTTCATTCCCACCAGACTGAGTCCTTATTGTTGCCCATCTTTGTTCTCCAGGTTTCTGTGCTAGTAATTTTCAACAATCAGATTCCAACATTCATTGTAGTCATAAAACAACACAACACCTTCTCTCCAGTAATGATATAGCCAAAAATTATACCTTCCAAGAACAAGCAAAGTCATTTCCAAGTAAAACAGAAAAAATAAAATCATAACTAATTGTATGTATTTAAAAATAAACATTTTAGCATTAACTATTAAAGGGACTCCGAGCAGTGCAGAAACTATGGAAAGATGCATACCATTTTGAAGCTCTCTTTCTCCTCTTTCCAACGACACATAAACCGCCACCCTATGCCTTTTAGTTTTCGATATTTTTGCGATCGAATTCACGGCGGCCGAGATTTCAATCGCAAAACTAGCGAAAGCTAAAAGGTGTAGGGCGGCGGTTTACATATCGTTGGAAAGAGGAGAAAGAGAGTTTCAAAATGGAATGCATCTTTCCATAGTTTTCTGCACTGCTCGGAGTCCCTTTAATGGTATGCTGGATTTAATTTCATGTAGTCCAATTATATTCATTACGCATGTTAATCTACCAATATTTTTAGTAAATTGTACACATCATTACATTAAAGGTCCTAAAAAATGGTATCCATTATGTTGCAAAAAATTAAAAAAGTTCCCCAAAAATTAATAAGGAAATAACAAAACAAATAAATTCAAAGTTTTAGAATTATGTTCTTTGAAGTGTTCCTGCTATATACTGTATATAGTATTTATAGAAAACTAGTATACTATACAACACTTTACAGAGACTATACAACAATTTGTTGCACTCAGTAGCCCTCAAAGAGGCTTACAATCTAATGTTTTCATCAAAGTCTAGGCAATTTTGGGGGAAAGTGAGTTATGTAGCTTAGTTATCACTGTAATTTTCAATTATTGAGTTTCTCACATAAACACTGGAAGAACTTCCTTATACAATTCACTTTTTCTCCCAAGTTTTCTTGAAGGTGATATTTTCACAAACCTATCAACAAAGTGCTTTTTAAGCTACCACCAAGCAAGAAAATACTCAGAATAATTTTGAGAGTACTTTTTTGCCTACTTTTTGGTTCTTTTTTTAGTTGCTGAAAGACTATTTTAAACAGATTAAAATGATCTCCTAGGAGAATACTTAAGAGAGAAGATGAGTTGCATGTGGCCAACAATCTCTATGTAAATAGGGCCCTGGATTGGAGTCAGACTCCGTACCCAATAACTGTAAGGTGAAAGATCTAATTACTTCTCTGTAGCCATGCTACCTGTGTGCTTCAGGTAATTCAAATTCAAACTCAAATTCAAAATAAAAAAAAAAAATGTGTGCACCAAATCAGCAGAACGAGAACAACAACATCAGCAATCCCATCATGCTTTGCACAGCATCAGGGGAAAAATGACTGGGCAGATTTCTTTGATGGGGCGGAGCTTCTGTGCAGCTAAAAATGAGGCTTGGGTAAGAAAAACAAAGTTTTGATGCTGTGAAACCTTTAAAGAAATACCAAACTTTTCCAGGGCTGCTGAGTAGATTTCTAGTCTGGAGGTTCACTTTAAGTTACCCTTTAAGCACATTGTGGGCCCGTTTCCACTATCACGAATTTGCATGCGGTGTCCGCATGCGAATTCGCATAGCCAGTGCAAGTGGATGGGACTGTTTCCACTTGTGCGTTTTCCTGCACGTTTTTCTGTGCAGAAAAAATCTGCAGGGTAGGGCCCTCAGAATTCGCCTGCGTGTGGAATGCAGGCGAATCGCACACAATGTATTTAATAGGGAAATCGCATGCGTTTTCCCCATGCGTTTTTTGCCGCGATTTCGCATAGGTACCCATGTTAATTCACACAGGCAGTGACATGGTTAAAATCGCATCACCCTTACCTATGCGAAATCGCATGCGAAATCGCGGCAAAAAACGCATGCGTAATCGTACCCGCATGCGATTTTCCTGCGGTGATTCGCCGGCGATTCCGCAACGCTATAGTGGAAACGGGCCCTGTAGGTTTCCTGTAATATACAATGAAATTTTTTTTTTGAGATACTATTAACTGACTGGTGTACATATCACCTCACTTCTGCGTTCTACAATAAACGTTCAGTATATATAGCCCCATTTTATAATAAAGGAAATAGACTTTTTAGCCATTTTGTTCAACACAATTTTCTGCTACTTCGAGAATAAATGAGTAAAAAAACAGATAGCCATTCCACTGGCCATGCAATGACTAAAAGATTGACTTGCCCGAGGTCATAAAAAAATATATAGTTTGGGGGTCTGAAGCATCGCAACCTTTCAACCCTTGTTTTGATATTCTTTGATAAATATGTGGATTTAACAGTACATGAGTGACTTTTTGCTCCCGCTGATATTTCTCAAAATGCTTCCAGCTGAGGACCAAGAAGGGGGCCAACAAAAGTCATTTTGTTTGTGTTCCAAAACGTGAATTCAATCTGGTCTCCATCACAACCCAGAAGGCACACAAAAAACAACATTTCGTACAGGTGAAAGAGACAGATAGACAAGATAAAAGATGTAGAAGCCGTTTCTGCTCTCATAGATAAAAGATTGGTTCCTAGGAACTTACTTTTTTTTTCTCCCGAAGAAGCGAACAAACAATTCCTTTTTATAGCTTCCTTCCTTCCCGACGAAGAAGGTGAATGCGTTTATACAAAGTCAGACGAGAGTGATTACTCAGCAGTAGAGAAATGTTTAATTATAGGGGAAAGTTGACAACAATGGCGAACCTTCTGAGTAGCCCTTTCAAGTCAACGTTGTACAGCCATGTCACCGAGGCTGGGGAGTGCTCCATAATTGCCGATAATGTCACCGTTTACTCGACCCACCATAATTTGAATCCTAGGATGTACTGTAATGTTCTTGTCAAATCTCATCAGCATTTCTTGGTTTTAGTTTAGATGTTCATTGCTGAAAATTATAAGTATGCGATGCGGACCATTTTTATTTGTATTTATTTTTGTGACTTTGGCACTCAAGCCTACTATGCATCTGTCAGTCTGTAGAAGTTGGGCGTTTTTGGATGATGCTAAAGGATGGCCTTCATCAGAAGGAATTTACATGAGAATAGACCAGGGATTTTAAATACTTGTAGACACAACAATAGCACTGCAATTCCCTGCCATGCAGGAGGAGGGTGTCACAATCTATATATATAAAATCGGATGTATGTATGTATGTACTGCTACTAGTATGTATGTATGTATGTGTGTGTGTGTGTATATGTATGTATGTATGCATGTGCCGTGATCACTCGAAAACGGCTTGACCGATTTGAACAAAACTTGGTATACAGATCCCCTACTCCCTGGAATTATATGTTCTGGGGGTCTCGTGTCCCCCCTGCACACCTGGGCGGAGCTACAAACAGCAAATTAGATTTCACCCATTCGTGTCAATGGAAAGAATGGAAAAGGCTGCCATTCTCACAGTAATCAAGCCAGAGTCCCCACACTTGGCACAGTTGGTCACTTGGTGACCGAGGTTACAAATCCATGAAAAGTGGGCGGAGCATAAAACAGCCAATCAACTTTCAGCCGTTCATTTTTAATGGGAAAATGAAAACTGCAGCCATTCTTAGACTGTTAATCGCAGGGTTTTCAAACTTGGCACACTTGGTCACTGGGTAAATGAGGTTAATATTCAGGAAAGTGGGTGGAGCCTAAAACAGCCAATCAAAATTCACCTATTGATTTTCAAGGGGAATATTTAAACTGCTGCCATTCTTACACTGTTAATGGCAAAAGCTTCAAACTTGCTACAGTCATTCATTGGGTGAATGGGGTCCAAATTCACTAAAGGGGCGGGGCCACAAACAGCCAATCAGATGTCCTTGGTGGATACACAGCTTCCATTCACACATTTTTGATGCCAGGAACCTGACAGCTGACAAACTTGGTCATTGAGTGACTGTGTGTCAAGATTACAAAAAGTGGGTGGAGCCAAAAACAAATTTCACAGGGAAAATATAAACTGCAGCCATTGTTACACGGTTAATTGCAGGGTTGTCAAACTTTGCCCAGTTGGTCACTGGGTGACTGGGATTAATAATGAGGAAAATGGGTGGAGCCTACAACAGCCAATCAAAATTCTCCTGTTGATTTTCAAGGGGAATATTTAAATTTCTGCCATTCTTACACTGTTACTAGCAAATGCCTCAATCCTGGTACAGTCGGTCACTGGGTAACTGGAGGTTCAAATTCAGAAAAGGGGTGGAGCCACAAACAGATAGATCAGATTTGTTTAATTTCAATGGGAAGATACAAATTATTAATACCAAGTACCCCAAAGCTCATAAACTTGGTAATTGAGTGACTGTATGTCAAGGTTAGAAAAAGTGGGCGGTGCCAACAACTACATTTTTTTTACATGGGGAAATATAAACTGCAACCATTCTTACACTGTTATTGGCAGGGTTCCCAAACTTCACGCAGTTGGGCACTGGGTGACTGGAATATTCAGAAATGTGGGTGGAGCCTACAGCAGCCAATCAAAATTCACCTATTGATTTTCAAGGTAAATAGGTACATTGCTGCCATTCTTACACTGTTAACGGCAGAGGCCTCAAACTTGCTACAGTGGTTCATTATGTGACTGGGGTTCAAATTCACTAAAGGGGTGGAGCCACAAACAGCCAATCAGATTTCTTTGCTGGATAAACTGCTTCCATTCACACAATTTTGATGCCAGGAACCTGAAAGCTCACAAACTTGGTCATTGAGTGACTGTGTGCCAAGGTTACAAAAAGTGGGTGGAGTCAAATACAAATTTCACTGGGAAAATGTAAACTGCTGCCCTTCTTCACTGTTAATTGCAGGGTTCTCAAACTTTGCACAGTTGGTTACTGGGTGACGGATTGATATTCAGAGAAGTGGGTGGAGCCTAAAAAAGCCAATCAAAATTTGCGTATTGATTTTCAAAGTGAATATTAAAATTGCTGACATTCTTGCACTTTTAATGGCCCAAGCCTCAAACCTAATACAGTTAGTCATTGGGTGACTGGGGTCCAAATTCACTAAAGGGGGTGGTGCCAAAACAGCCTTTCTGTTATTGGCAGGGTTCTCAAACTTGACACAGTTGGTCACTGGATGACTGGGAGTAATATTCCGGAAAGTGGGTGGAGCCTACAACAGCCAATGAAAATTCACTGATTGATTTTCAAGGGGAATATTTTACATTGCTTACACTCTTAATAGCAGAGGTCTCAAATCTGGTACAGTCAGTCACTAGCAAACTGGGGTTTAAATTCTGAAAAGGGGGTGGGCCAAAAACAGACAATAAGATTTGTTTAATTTCAATGGGAAATGCAACTTATAAATGCCAAGGACCCCAAAGCTCATAAACCTGGTCATTAAGTGACTGTATGTCAAGGTTAGAAACAGTGGGTGGAGCCAAAAACAACTAACTTTTTAAATTGGAAAATTTAAACTGCAACCATTGCTTACATTGTAAATGGCAGGGTTCCCAAACTTGACACAGGTGATTACTGGGTGACTGGGATTAATATTCAGAAAAGTGGGTGGAGCTGAAAAAAGCCAATCAAAATTCACCTGTTGATTTTCAACTTGAAAATTTTAATTGCTGCCATTATTGCACTGTTAATGGCACAAGCCTCAAACCTGGTACAGTTGGTCATTGGGTCACTGGGGTTCAAATTCAGAAAAGGGGGCGAAGCCACAAACAGCCAATTAGATTTGTTTCATTTCACCTGGGAAAATACAAATTATTGAAGCCAAGGACCCCAAAGCTCACACACTAGGTCATTGAGTTACTTTGTGTCCAGGTTACATAAAGTGGGCGGAGCCAAAAACAAGTTTCACTGGAAAAATATAAACTGCAGCCATTCTTACACTGTTAATAGGAGGGTTCTTTATCCAGATGGTCACTGGGTGACTGAGATTAATATTCAGGGAAGTGGGTGGAGCCTATAATATCCAATCAAAATTCTCCTGTTGATTTTCAAGGAGAATATTTAAATTGCTGCCATTTTTACACTGTTAATAACAGATGCCTCAAACCTGCTACAATTGGTATTAGGTGACTGAGATTCAAATGCTGGAAAGGGGAGGTTCCACAAATAGCCAATCTGATTTAATTTCTATGGGAATATACAAATTATTGATGCCAAAGACCCCGAAGCTCACAAACTTGGTCATTGAGTGTTTGTGTGTAAGGGTTAGAAAAAGTGGGTGGAGCCAACACCAGCCAAATACATACCCGGGCAACGCCAGGTCATCAGCTAGTGAGCAATATAGTAATGATAGATGTTAAGGGATAAGTGCACTGATAAATATCTAAAATAAAACCCAAAATACCTCCTGATCAATAATGAAAATATAACGCATCACTGATTTTGTGCCCCTGATTTGGGATGCTCATTTGGATTCCGCTGAACTGAAATGTATGCATTTCCAATCGAAAAAAGGCCATGATCAGCAGCACAGCTTGTGAAAAAGAAAGCTCTTTATTTTAACATGCAATTCTAATCACATATGTATCAAACGCAGATAGAACAGAGGCGCCAAAAAGAGTAAAAACACTATTATTTAAAAACAGTAAAAAGAGGGAAGGTAAGGTGGACTTACCTCCCTCTAGCAGTGGACAACAAAACTCTGAGGTAGAGTAGAATGCATTTATTAAACAGTGTAACTCCTAAAGATGCAACGCGTTTCGCGGGCCACAGCACCGCTTCCTCAGGCTATACAGGAGTTCAAAAAAGCTGTATCCAATCCAAGTATTGAATGAGCGCCTCAATACTTGGATTGGATACAGCTTTTTTGAACTTCTGTATAGCCTGAGGAAGCGGTGCTGTGGCCCGCGAAATGCGTTGCATCTTTAGGAGTTACACTGTTTAATAAATACATTCTACTCTACCTCAGAGTTTTGTTGTCCACTGCTAGAGGGAGGTAAGTCCACCTTACCTTCCCTCTTTTTATTGTTTTTAAATAATAGTGTTTTTACTCTTTTTGGCGCCTCTGTTCTATCTGCGTTTGATACATATTACTTATCCACCCTTGGTGGAGGGGTACGCCCCCTTTTTTCTCCTGTCTACAGAGAGCGACTTTTATACCCGAGTGGGGTCGGGTACCAATTCTCCCCACCTGCATTTCAAGTGGTTGCCTGCTGGTGACCCTTTTTTGTGAGTATAATTCTGCACGAACTATCTAGACAGATTTTCTCTGTTAAAACTATATTGCACTATTGGGCTCTCGGTGCCCTGTTTTTTCTTTTGTTTTACAATTCTAATCACATGTCAGTGAAAAAATGAGATTAGACGCAGCAACAGCTCCCTGTTTTGAAGTGCAGTACTTCTCAGTCAAGCGGTGAGCAGGCTGTAGCTGTGTCTAAAGGTACATACACACGTCCAACTTTTTTGAACAACTTGTCGTCATCCAGCTTGTCATTTGAACGACAAGTTGGACGTGTGTGCACACTATCGAGCGACTGATAACAGCCAGTTTGCCCAATCCGCCCAGCGGATCCGTTGGTCCAACTGTCGATCAAACGACTGTTAGATCCGTACGTGTGTACAAAAGACTTTTAGTTGTTTGTCCAACTAATAGATGTTTAAACAACAAGTTGTTTGATCAGTCATTTAATCTACTCCATTGTATGTGGTACCCAGTATATATATATATATATATATATATATATATATATATATATATATATATATATATATATATATACATACATGCGATTGACTGGTTGGATTGGTCAGCTCTCCTTGTCTCCCTGTTTATCAGAGCGGTATGGAAGAATAGATTGCGCTGTGCCCATAAAACACGCCTCTTTTACCTGTCTGGCCCCGCCCTTGTATCCTATTTACCTCCTTCTCTGCCTCTCATATCTCGCACAAGTGTGCCTGCGCCGCTTCACTACAGTCCTCAGCAGCCTGAGAGGCGATAACAGGATAGGGCGTATCACCGAGCATCAATGACACAAAGCATATAAGACGACCCCCAACTTTTGAGAAGATTTTCAAGGGTTAAAAAATAGTCTTATGCACCAGAATATACAGCATATACAGTATAATTTCTGTCAGCTCCATATAAAATTTGTCCATAACATATAACTGTCAATAGCGTAAAATAACTGTCGGCTCCACTCTGTGCAGAACGGATCCACGTAAATGGCAACCGGGCCTTAGGCTATGTGTGCAATGGGACGTTTGTACTCCCAGCCTCAGTGTAACTATAGTGGTGTTGACATGTGTGTTATGGCAGAGCACTGGTCAGGCCAAGGTAAACATGTCATTCACAAAATGCCAGATCTTGTTTCAGTTCAAAAATAAGACTTTATTATTACACATCATTCCAAAAGACACAGTAAATAAAACTCATTAAAAGCATAAGAGGATACTTGCTGGCGATGATAACTGCATAGCCAGCTGAGGAGGCACACCACACATTTCTAACAATCACAATTGCCCACACCACACACACACAAAGATCCTGATTCTCCCTCATTAGATCAGAGAATCCCCTTTTCCCTATACTGCAATGTTGATTTGGAACATGCTCAAAAAGTCATTTAAGTTCATTAATCCTCCAGGCATTTTGCATAGTCAAAATGTTTTAGAATCACAGAAGAATACATACACTGTACACAAATAGCTGTGCACGCAGACATGTGTAATGCCTGGTACACACCATGCAATTTCCTGTCAGATCGACAGGTCAAAACGATAATTTCTGACAAGTCCAATATGATTTCCGATCATTTTCCTAGTCGATTTTCCGATCACTTCTATACAAAATCGATCAGAAAAATGATCAGAAATCAGATAGGACCTTTTGGAAACTAGCAATTCGATACTTCAGTCTGACAAGAAATTGCATGGTGTGTACCAGGGATAACACACCGATTGCTCTCACCCCCCACTGTGTCCTTAAACAGACACTATAAGGTCACTTTCCTGTGTGTGTGATAATTATATCATATATCCTGAGGGCTGATTGACTAAAAGGGGCGGTCTACAAGTGTTTCAACCTGTGTCGACTTTTCCTATAACTCTGTACATGCAGTCATTAGAACACTGCTGCAGACTGAGATACATATTGTTTTGGAAGGAGGCGGAGATCTTTTTCTGGAAGGAGGCGGAGAGATTATTTTCCTTTAATTTGATCCCAGGGGTGGCCTTTGATGCCATATCAGCAATTTTTGGTATTTGGGATACAGTAAAAATTGGAAGGGGCCTTCTACAAGGGTTATTGGTGGATATGGGGGTATGTATAGTTAGGAAGCTTATTATCAGAAAAATGGAAAGGTTTGGAACCTTTTTCGCTTGGGGAGTGGAGGGGGAGATCTCAAACTTTGTGAGTAATAGGGTGTTGGAGGGGTGGAGATGTCTGGTGCTACAAAGTGGATTGCTAGGAAACAGATTTTTTTTCTCTCCTTGATGTAGAGTTTAATAATGGGAACAGAGGGTATACACGTTATGGTAATGATGACAAGAGGAGGGGAGAGAAAGGTAGGAGAGGTCCTAAGTGTGTCTGGACAATATGGGGGCATGTGCTGTAAGTGGTTTGCAAGAGGTTTGTATCTAAGGCCCATACACATGGTGTACAAATGTCTGTACAGACACATGTTGAGTTACGGTTCACGCGTTAGTTCGTTCATGTGGACACAGCAAACGACAGTCTGCAGACACATCCATGTCCGAGCGACTGAACTGGTGAATCGCTTGCGGCCAGGTTCTGTAGTGTGAACCGTTGCGAAGTCTGTCATTGTCCGTACGTGTGTATGGAAGTCTTCTGCAGACAGTAGAGTCTCTCTCAACAGACATCCGGTTGTCGGCTCTATCTGTCACGGACAACTTCCGGCGTGTTTTCGCCCTTTCTGTTGTCGCATGTGTACAACTGTCGCGAGCACGAATTGTAGCTGCCATTAATCAGTTGATGCCTCTTGTCTGTTTGTCGCTGCTCATAGCTATCATTTGTACGTTGTGTGTATGGGCCTTTAGTGTTGTCTAGTGTGGGTGTCATTGTTTTCTTTTTTTTCTCTCCCTCTCTTTTTATGGCATAAAGATCCTTTAAATGCCAATAAAAATAAGCAAACTGTGATGCAACTATCTTCCCAACAATAGAAGGGTGCTGATGAAGCCAATTGTTTGGTTGGGATATGGCGTATTAGCGCTGCTGACGGTGTGCAAAGAAAAAAGAGCTCTGGTGAAGGGAGGAGGGAATGAATTGAGTAGGGAGGGTCTACATACAAATTATGAAGTTTGTATAATTCCTTATCTTTGTGGTAGGCACATGCAATAATTGGTACAGAGAGCAGAGTTGTTGCTTTTTTATAGACCCTTAATTTTTTATGCCTCCCTGAGGTCGCTGCATGGTAGATCCCAACTCTGACTTTAGGGTCAGTGCTGGAATCAGGTATGTAAGTGGCTGACTCAGTCCTGACTCAGACAGGAAGTGACTACAGTGTGACCCTCACTGATAAGAAATTCCAACTATAAAACACTTTCCTAGCAGAAAATGGCTTCTGAGAGCAAGAAAGAGATAAACCGGGGAATTTCATATCAGTGAGAGTCACACTGTAGTCACTTCCTGTCTGAGTCAGGACTGAGTCAGCCACTTACGTACCTGATATTTAACTCTTTCAGGCAGAGAAAGAAAAAAAAGGAACACAGCATAGTTATTTGTGTGCTAGGCAATGTACATACACATGTCTATCTCATCATATCACATGTCACTTCGGGTATCCTTTAAACGCTATCTCAAAACTTTTTCCGACAAGCATATGCTCTACCTCAGGCCATTCCCCCTTTGACCTAAGGCCGAGTTGCACTCCTACTAGATATTCTAAAAAACACACTGCCTCTAGGTATGATTATTGTATACTACCTCAACTCTTGTTCCTCCCCTATTCCTTTAGATTGTAAGCTCACAAGGGCAGGGCTCTCTCACCCTTTTGTGTCTTGGAATTGTTATACATTTTATTCATCATGTTACAGAATTACCAATTCTGTACTTTGTATCGATTCTGTATTTTGTATATTGGTGTATACCAATCTGTATACCATGTGGTGTATACCATGTGTACCCCATGTTTCTTTCTTACTTTGTACAGTGCCACTGAATATGCTGGTACTTTAAAAATGATTATTATTAATAATAATATGTTAAAATGTATGTAGATACACCTAACACAACTTTTAACTGTACAAATCTACTGCTGTATCTACCCTCTTTCCCCGAAATTAAGACATCCCCTGAAAGTCAGCCCTAGTAGGAATTTTGAGCATACTCGAAATATTTTCCCTACCCTGAAAGTAAACTCTAGTGGCAGTAAGAAAAATATGGAAACTTGTGTTATTACTGGAGCCCATAGTCTTGCGGGCAAGTAGACATGGGGCACAGGAGGACAGGGGATAGAGGAGGATACAGGTGCAGAGGGGGACACCAGGGGACACTAAAGGTACAGAGGGGAAAAAGGTGGCAAACAAGAGGTGGATGCAGCAGAGGAAAAGGTGTCACAGTGGGGAAGTTAGCAGGACACACAGCACAGTAACTGAAATATAAGACATCCCCTGAAAATAAGCCACAGCACATCTTTTGGTGCAAAAATGTATATAAGACACTGACCTATTTATATTAGGCCCGATTTAGTGCAGCATGGGTGTTTCTAGGGACAGGCAGGTAGGAAAAAAACCTGTCACTTTGAAATCAACCTAACGTAGCTGTAATGGGCGGCTGCAGAGTGGCTCCCCCAGGACCGCCTAACGCCAATCGGCATCAAGAGCGGTGGGCGATAATTAGCAGGAAACGAGCGCGGGCATGTGCGATCACTCCCTGCAGAGACACGGAGCTCTGTGATCAGCGTGCCAGGACTATCCCTCACAGAGGCTATTGCCAACGAGAGGAGATCATGATGATTGGCTCCCTGGGAAGAGGGTGGAAGGAATAATTTAAAGAAAATAGATGTATTTATTAACAATAACAATAAAATTAATAAAAAAAAAAATACAGATCACAGCAGTAATCAGATGCCACCAACAGAAAGCTCTGTTGGTGGCAAAAAAGGAGGGCAAATTGATTTGTGTGCTAAGTTGTATGGCTGTGCAATGAGCTGTTGAAGCTGCAGTGTGCTGAATTGTAAAAAATTGGCCTGGTCACTTGGTGGGTGTAAGCCTATGGTCCTCGAGGGGTTAAAAGGCATTTAATTTACAAGTTGTGAAAATATCACCTAGGAGAAAAAGTGAATTGCATATGGCTTTGTTGAGCATTTAGCAGTTTGACTAGAAATGCCCTTTAACCTCCCTGGCGGTCTATTAAAACCGCCAGGGGGCAGCGCAGCACTTAGATTTTTTTGTTTGTTTTTTTTTGTTAATCATGTAGCTAGCCTAGTGCAGCGGCATCCCCCCACCCCCTCCGATCGCCTCTGGCGATCAGCGCAAACAGAAAATCCCGTTCAGAATGGAATTTCCTGTTTGGCTTCCCCCGACGCCATGGCGACGATCGTCATCGACGTCGTGACGTCATCGGGAGTCCCGATCCACCCCTCAGCGCTGCCTGGCGCTGATAGACCAGGCTGCGCAAGGGGTCTAGGGGCGGCGCGGCGGTTAGCGGCAAATCGGCAGGGAGCGGCGGCGATCGGGAAGTACACGTAGCTAGCAAAGTGCTAACTGCGTGTACCAAAAAAAAAATGATGCAAATCGGCCCAGCAGGGCCTGAGAAATCCTCCTGCGCAGCAGATGTCGGGCTTACCGCCAGGGAGGTTAAAGAGAACCTGAACTGAAAATAAAAAGTCAAAATAACCATACACAGTTCATACTTACCTCCCATGCAGTCTACTACTCAATCACTTTCTCCTCTCCTGTGTCCCATTTGTCCACTTTAATCAATGGAATTCTCCGTCCTCCATTTTAAAAATGGCCATTACCCTATAACAGCTTCCTGCTCAGTACACTGTTTAACTGTAATATCACCCACTTGAGCCATAGGGAAATATGGATATTACTGTACTGATCGGTGTAACACAGAGAGGGTCTGATTACCGGTGAACTGCAGTATCACCGAGAATACAGAATATACCCGATTATTGATGATCTGCAGTATCACCGATAATCAGATATATCTACTAACCTCTGGACACCTGAGATATGCGAGTGTTGGTGCACCAGTAATACTTTGAGTACTGCACTTCAGGAGAAGGTACAGAAGCAGTAAGGAATACTGCACAGAAGTATGTTCCTTCCGTTGGCCTAGACTCTCCCGGAGGAGGGGCTAGGCTGAAGGTAGGAAGGACAGAGCGTGAGTGACACCAGTGAGAGGGTGTCACTAACAGGTCTGGGAACTGCCTCTAACAGTAAGGCCAGTTCTCAAGGTCGGGCAAGCCAGGTCGTTAACACACAGACAGATAAGGTACAGATTCAGGAGACAGATACGGAATCCAATGAACAAGCAGGGTTGGCAACGGAGTATCAGAATAGCAAGGTACAGAATCAGGAGGCAAATACAGAGTCCAGGAACAAGCAGAGTTTGGCAACAGGATTTCAGAAATAGCAAGGTACAGAATCAGAGTTCAGAGGAATAGTCAGGCAGGCAAAAGGTCATAACAAATAATACAGTTCAATATTCCTAATGCTAAGGTGTGAGCTCCTTGATCATCAACATCTTTGGAAACTATGCTAGAACACAGAAACAGACAAGGTCTGAGTGCTACCACGTAGTGATCGCAACGGCAGACAACCAGAGAATGACCAGCACCCAGTATATATACTATAGCGCTCTCCAGCGCCACCCCTAAGTGCTGGACCAATGGAAGGTGGTAAAAATGTCAGCTGACCAGCTTGGTCAGCTTACTCTTCTCTGGCTGTCATATAAGCTCTGCCTCTCAGCGCGCGCGCGCGTCCTTCTGAACCTGTGTGGACTAGCAGTCCCAACCACACCAGACATGTTTTGCAATGTATCCGCTGCTTCGTGCACGGGGGCCGCCGCACTGCTCTCAAAGCAAGCGGCGGCTTCCCCGCGTCCAACCACAATGTCAGTAGTATTGGTATGCACGCAATCCGCCGCATCCAACGCGGACTCCACTGCTCTGCCCATGCGGCATGCGGCGGTTTCTTCGCTTCGTTGTGCCGCCATGTTGGACGCGGAAACAGCCGCCTCACTCTGAGCACTTGCGGCGGCTTTTCCGCGTTTCCTCACAATTACCTTGCACATTCAGTTGTAACTGACAGCTGCTGATATATAACTGACAGCAACTGGTATATTTCAGTTCTGGCAAAATCTTGTCAGAACTGGAAGGGATCACTGTAAGAAGAAAATGGTGAGCTTCTGAGAGGAACTGACGGTGAAGTTAGTATGTAATATTCATTTGCAGCTACGCCATGTGTTTATTTTAAATAATTTTACTTGCTTCAAGTTCCCTTTAAATGTTGGTTGCTGTTGTGTTTTAGCAGCACAAATGACAGTCTTATCTATTTAGATTTATAATGTGCTAAACTGAGCTTTCGTTTCTTTTGCAGCAAGCCTCCTCGGCAGACTTAATGATTAGGAACATTCTTCTGGTGCATGCTGGGAGATATGGCTGCAGGGTGCAGACCACGGCTGACAGTGTATCAGACGAGGCAGAACTGCTTGTTAGGGGTGAGTATGTTAACATGATCCGCATGATTTATTGCCTAGTCACGCTGGCGCTGGGCTCCTGGGCTCAGCACATCGCAGGTGCCGCCGTCTCCCAGTTCCGACGCTGCCGCGTTCATAATTAGCCGAAATGAAAGATTAACGCTTTAAAATGTCACAAATGCTGGGCGACTGATGCAAATAATCTATATGATGAACAGTAATTACATTTTCATGCCCATTTGTGGGTCAGCCGCGCTGACTAATGAATCAGCATAGTGCAGACTAGGTTACTAGATAAACTGAATATTTTCCTTTTCATAACAGCTGCATGATGCGATTTGTGTGATCTTCTGCTCTGTCTAAATGGGTGTCTAAAAGCTTCTCTGGTACAGAGCCAACACAGTGGTGTGAGCCTTCCGAGCTGCTGATGGAGTATCGTGTAGGAGTTATTTCTTGTAAGAATGATATAATGGCCTGGTATCAGGGCAACATTTACCGTAAGGCACTGTAGGCACTTGCCTATAGGCACCTGATGATGGAAAGGCAGCTAGTCTACCTCCCCGAGTGCCTCCCTCACTCCTTCCCTATGCAGAGTCCCAAGCAAAGGGTAAATGAGAGGTTACTCATCCAGCTCTCAACATTCCACTGATGCAGGGCCGGACTTACCATAAGGCACTGTAGGCATGTGCCTACAGGCGCCTGATAATGGAAAGGCGGCTCACTCCCCTCCCATAGTGCCTCCCTTCCTTCTTCCCTATGCAGAATCCCGATGAGAGCATAAATGAGAGGTTACACACCCTGCTCTCGGCATTCTACTGACGAGATCGCCCTTCAGTCGGGACACCACTAGATACTTAATACTGAGATTACCTCTGGGTACCTAATGTTAAGTGACACCTGCGGTGCAAAGGAAATCTGTGCCTATAGGCTCCTGTGATGTAAATCCGGGCTTGCACTGATGAGATATCTCCCTTCAGTCGGTGGCACCACTA
This sequence comes from Hyperolius riggenbachi, assembly GCF_040937935.1. NCBI lineage: Eukaryota > Metazoa > Chordata > Amphibia > Anura > Hyperoliidae > Hyperolius > Hyperolius riggenbachi. Next base: position 63,528,567 of record NC_090647.1, read on the forward strand.
GCTACTTAATACTGTGGGTACCTCTGGCTACCTAATGCTAAGGGACACCTGTAGCTATGACGGGCAAGGGAAGTAAAGAGAAGTAACAGCTGGGCCAGCCAGCTCACTTGTGTTGCAGTTCGGCCAGGAAATCTGTGTCTATAGGCTCCTGTGTTGTAAATCTGGGTCTGCCTGTAATTGTAAACAACTTAGACAGCACACTATCCATGGAACCATAATTGCACTCTGAGTCTGGGGCCTCTTAGCACTATACTGTATATTGGGACATAACTACCTTTCTAGCCCCCCCCCCCCCCCCCCTGAAAAACATTCATGGAGCTCCCCTTCCTTCATTGAAAACACTCCTTTCGCTTGGTAGGGAGGAGGGGCCTGGACTTCTTCCTTCCCCTTCTCCACCTGCACCCCTCCTGTGCTACCCTGCCTGTGTCAGACCCACAAATCAGCGCGGAGGCAGTGGCGGGGCTTACCTCTTCCACTGTCTCTCCAGCGTTCCTCACTGCAGCCACTGGGTATCTGGTCTCTTTTTTCCTCTCGGCCTCAGTTTCAAAGGAAAGGAAGGCAGAGAGCCAGAGACCAAAGGACACTGAGTGGCTACAGCAAGGATGCCAAACTGACGGTGAAAGAGGTAGACCCCCATCATCACTGCCGCTGCACTGATCTGTGGGTCTGACACAGCTAGGAAAGTATGGGGGGGGGGCTCTAGTTCGGGAGAAAGGAAAAATTCCCGCCCCCTCCTCTTAGTGTGCCCCCTGCAGCTTTGGGGGCTGCTACCCCTAGTTATGCCAGTGAAAAAGTGTGATCCAAGCCTACAGATATCTGTTTAGGCCAGGCATATACCTATTCCTACATTGGAAGAATTGTCTCGCACTCACTAATGGATCAAACCCATAGTCTTTAAGGGGAGTGCAACAGCTGAAAAGAGGGATGACACCCTCTATGCATTATTCAACAAGGAAGAAAGCTGGCACATCCAAAATCAATCTTTATTGGTTCCATGTAAAAATATGACCAATGTTTCGGAGCCGCGTAGGGCCCCTTTGTCAAGGCAATGTTTGCTCTGAGGCAAAGATCTGTTTGCTGCTGTGCAAAAAAATTCTGCATAGGAATTCGGGAGTCTGGCTCCTCTAAAACACTCGCTGTCAGCGATGTGTATCCATCTGGGGTCAGCAGCTACTCCAAGTTATGCCAATGAAAAAGTGTGATCCAAGCCTACAGATATCTGTTTAGGCCAGGCATGTCCTAGTCTTGCCTGGGAGCCAAATGCGGCCCTACACGCTTTTTCTGGTGGCCCCGAAGCTCTCTACAGTTCTTAATTCCATGTGGCCTGCAGGCTGTAGCTGTGGTACCACATACAGGGACCACCTTGTATCACAGCTCTGCCTCCCTCTTTGCTTGCCTATAAGTTATCACTCAGCCACCACTGTAGCAGTAGCAGCCACTGATTAGCAGCTGCCACTGTGCCAGCAACAGTAACAGTCACTGATTAGCAGCCACCACTATGCTAACAGCAGTAGCAGCCACTGATTAGCCGCTGCCACTGTGCCAGCAGCAGTAACAGCCACTGATTAGCAGCCACCGCTATGGTAACAGCAGTAGCAGCCACTGATTAGCAGCTGCCACAGTGATACAGCAGTAGCAGCCACTTATTAGCAGCCACCACTGTGCCAGCAGCAGTAACAGCCACTGATTAGCGGCTACCGCTGTGCCAGCAGCAGCAACAGCCACTGATTAGCGGCTACCGCTGGGCCAGCAGCAGCAACAGACACTGTTTTATTTGACAAAATGTCAAAGTGTACCTAACTGCAATCAGTAAAATCTGTGTTCAAATTAGCTAGGTCTGCCCCCTCGCACTCTTAAGAAAGGCAATATGGCCCTTGGCACAAAGGTTTGGACACCCCTGGTTTAGGCCTTTGAAATGGACTCTAAAACAAATCCATTTACTTGGATCCAGAACACGTAAAGCCTTACAATCCCAGTTCTGTAAAGAAGTGCTGCTGGCTCTTTAACAGATTGCATTAAAAAGAAACTTCTTAAAGGAACACTATCGCGAAAATTGCAAAATGTAAAATACATGTAAACAGATACAAATAAGCAGTATGTTTCTACCAGAGTAAAATGAGCCATACATTACTTATCTTCTATGTTGCTCTCACTTACAGTAGGTAGTTGAAATCTGACAGAACCGACAGGTTTTGGACTAGCCCATCTCTTCATGGGGGATTCTCAGGGTTTTGTTTAGTTACAGAAGCAGTTAGTGAATGGCAGTTGCTCTGTCCAACTGCCAAAAAAGTGTGCAGCAAGCAGGGAGGCTGGCTAGCATCTTTATATAAATCCGTTTCAAGGAGTGTCTTTCTAAAGAATAAAAGCCTTGCTGACAATCCCCCTTGAGGAGATGGCCTAGTCAGCCTACTGTAAGTGACAGCAACATAGGAGAAAAGTAATGTATGGCTCATTTTAATCTGGGAGAAACATATTTCTCATTTGTATATGTTTACACATATTTTACATTTTACAATTTTTCACGATAGTGTTGTAGGAGTTAGCTGAATGCCAAATGTGATGCTTAAACTATTACTCTACCTATGCATAATGTTTTAAAATATTGTAAAACGGGAACTTGATCAAGAAGAAAATCTGCTTACATTGTTTATGTACAGACCCCCCCCCCCCCCCCCCATGGAGTCAGATCTGAGAGTGGCCCCAGCCGTGCTGATACTTGACATGTTGTGATCCTCTGCTGCCCTGTAACACCACCGCAGGTCAGCACTTGACCTGCGGCGGTGTTACTACCCCCTATTCCCCCATTTGTCTGCATTTAAATTGCACCCGAATGGCACTGGCGGGGGCAGACGGGATGCTGAACTGCTCGGCAAGTGCACAGTTCAGCCTCCCGTCTGAGAAAGGCCTTAAAAAGAATCTGTTTTTTTTTAAAAATGCCGCTGGGGGGCACTCACCTCGGGAGGGGGAAGGATCCTATCGAGGCTTCCCCCGTCCTCCTTCATCTCACTAGAGGTCCATGAAAGGCGGCCATGTAAATATTTACATTCCCCGCTCCAGCGCAGATGCAGTTGTGGTTCTCGGCTCGAAAAATAGACGGAAATAGCCAATCCTAGTCGGGTCCGCTCTACTGCGGAGGCACAAAATGCCTGCACAGTGGAATGGACCCGACAGGGATCGGCTATTTCCACCTATTTCTTAGCCGAGAGCTGCAACAGCGCCACCCACTGGAGCTGGAGAAGGTAAATATTGCACAGCCTGACAAATTGTTGGCTGTGCTGCGAGGGCCAGAGCGGGACCACCAATGGATGGAGGAGTATGGGGAAGCCTCGATAGGATATAGAGGCTTCTCCCTCCCGAGGTGAGTAACTCCCCCCCGGGGCATTATTTTTTACTACAGAGTCTCTTTAAAAAGCAAAAAAAAAATGTATACCTCCTCCAGAGACTTCCCTCATCCTTCTTTGCCAGCTCGTTCCAGTGCTGAGACCCTCAAGGCTTTTGGGTGTGCGGCCGCACTGCCTTTGCGCAGTAGCAAAAACCTGCTTGAGCTTCAGTGGAAAAAGCGAAGCCCAATCAGGTATGTGCTGCTGCGAATGCGCAAACTGTCAACTAGGGTTTGTCGACAGTCTTTGGGGAATGAGCAGCGTGGTGGAGGAGCATGGGGCAAGCTTCTGGATTATCCACAGGCTTCCCTCCTCTATTGAGCTGACAACCCCCATAGGGCACTCTTTTTCCCTACTGGGTCACTTCATCCCTATTATACTTCCATCTGGCATAAAAATTGTATTTGGAATGTATTATTTGAATATCCACAGGATCCCCTGTAGGGATGGCCAATAAGATGCAAGTAATTCCAAGCTGATGAAGGATGATGCAAATTTTGTATGAAATCTTATGCAGCTTGAAAATTGACCAATCGAAATTCCACCTCAGCAGGATTCTAATAATCCATTTGCAGACTGCTTAAAGTCAATGGGATTCGATCCTAAAAAAAAAAAAAGCCAGATACAGATACGTACCTAAGGAGAGGGAAGGCTATGGGTCCTATAGAGTCTTCCCTCTCTTCTCCTGGTCCTCTTCGTTAAGCACTGGCTCCCCCAATTGAATCCCCCACCACTGGGGACTTTAGAAGTCTTCGGAAGCCGAGTCCTCCCGAAGACAGGCAGCTCCATACTGCACATGTGTGAGTGCGCGAGAGAGGGCGCTCACGCTCTATGAAGTGGCCCGACTTCCGAAGCCTCCCTTCAGCGGTGGAGAGAGCAGTATGCGCAATTGTTCGAATACTGCTACAGGGGAGCCGGTGCTGGAATATGGGGACTGGGAGACGAGCGGGAAGGCTCTATAGGACCCAGAGCATTCCCTCTCCTTAGGTAAGAATCTGGCTTTTTTTTAAAGGACTTACGAGGTCTTATGTGTGTATTCTGTATTCACGGAGGACGCCATCCATGCCCCACGCCCTACTTACTATGCACAGGAGACAGCCTGTAGCGAGGGCGCGACGGGAGGAGCCCTAGAGCTGCGCAGCCGCAATTTCACATGTGGAATAAGAGCCCGACCCGGGCGGTGGGTCGGGAGCCATCCGGGGGGTCTGGAGCAGAACGGGGGAGCTGGCGGAAGTAAACAGAGGGCACAGATGGAGTCCTCCGTGGATACAAAATAAACACAGGTACTTAAAGCCATTGTTACCCCTCCTAAAAAATACAAAATTCAGATACTCACCTAAGAGGGAAGGCTCTGGGTCCTATTGAGCCTTCCCACTCCTCTCCCGGTGCCGCGCTGGCTCCCCCGTTCAATTTCCCTGCCGCGGGGACTTCAGAAGTCTTTGGGAGCCGAGTCCTCCCAAAGACAGGCGTCATAGAGGGTGCGCGCGGGTGCGCAGTGTAGAGCGGCCCGTCTTCGGGAGTCTCGGGCTTCTGAAGCATTTCTGAAGCCTCCCTTTGGCAGGGGAACAGCGGTATTTGACCGAAACAGTCGAATACCGCTACGGGGGGGCGGCAGTGCAACTGCGGGGACCGGGAGAGGAGAGGGAATGCTCTATGGGACCCAGAGCCTCCCTCTCCTTAGGTGAGTATCTGACTTTTTTTTTTTTAATTTCGGTTCCCATTAGCTTTAACTTTTTTTACACGTTAGACCTCATCAATCCTTTAAGAACGATTCCCTTTAAAGTGGACCTAAACTCTTGCACAGGACAGAAGGAAAACTGAGAGAAATGCCCCTGTATGTACAGTCGGTTGCAAAAGTATTCAGCCTCCTTGAAGTTTTCCACATTTTGTCACATTACTGCCACAAACATGCATCAATTTTATTGGAATTCCACGTGAAAGACCAATACAAAGTGGTGTGCACGTGAGAAGTGGATCGAAAGTCATACATCATTCCAAACATTTTTTACAAATAAATAACTGCAAAGTGGGGTGTGCGTAATTATTCGGCCCCCTGAGTAAATACTTTGTAGAACCCCCTTTTGCTGCAATTACAGCTGCCAGTCTTTTAGGGTATGTCTCCCAGCTTTGCACATCTAGAGACTGAAATCCTTGCCCATTCTTCTGTGCAAAACAGCTCCAGCTCAGTCAGATTAGATGGACAGCCTTTGTGAACATCAGTTTTCAGATCCGCCACAGATTCTTGATTGGATTTAGATCTGGACTTTGACTGGGCCATTCTAACACATGGATATGTTTTGTTTTAAACCATTCCATTGTTGCCTTGGTTTTATGTTTAGGGTCATTGTCCTGCTGGAAGGTGAACCTCCACCCCAGTCTCAAGTCTTTTGCAGTCTCCAAGAGGTTTTCTTCCAAGTTTGTCCTGTATTTGGCTTCATCCATCTTCCCATCAACTCTGACTAGCTTCCCTGTCCCTGCTGAAGAGAAGCACCCCCAGAGCATGATGCTGCCACCACCATATTTGACAGTGGGGATGGTGTGTTCAGAGTGATGTGCAGTGTTAGTTTTCTGCCACACATAGCGTTTTGCATTTTGGCCAAAAAGTTCCATTTTGGTCTCATCTGACCAGAGCGCCTTCTTCCACATGTTTGCTGTGTCCCCCACATGGCTTGTGCTTTCTGTTAACAATGCCTTTCTTCTTGCCACTCTTCCATAAAGGCCAACTTTGTACAGTGCATGACTAATAGTTATCCTATGGACAGAGTCTCCCACCTGAGCTGTAGATCTCTGCAGCTCGTCCAGAGTCACCATGGGCCTCTTGACTGCATTTCTGATCAGCACTCTCCTTGTTCGGCCTGTGAGTTTTAGGTGGATGGCCTTGTCTTGGTAGGTTTACAGTTGTGCCATACGCCTTTCATTTCTGAATGATTGCTTGAACAGTGCTCCGTGGGATGTTCAAGGCTTTAGAAATCTTTTTGTAGCCTAAGCCTGCTTTAAATTTCTCAATAACTTGATCCCTGACCTGTCTTGTGTGTTCTTTGGACTTCACGGTGTTGTTGCTCCCAATATTCTCTTAGACAACCTCTGAGGCCCTCACATAGCAGCTCTATTTGTACTGACATTAGATTACACAAAGGTGCACTCTATTTAGTCATTAGCACTCATCAGGCAATGTCTATAGGCAACTGACTGCACTCAGATCAAAGGGGGCCGAATAATTATGCACACACCACTTTGCAGTTATTTATTTGTAAAAAATGTTTGGAATCATGTATGATTTTCATTCCACTTCTCATGTGTACACCACTTTGTGTTGATCTTTCATGTGGAATTACAATAAAATTGATTCATGTTTGTGGCAGTAATATGACAAAATGTGGAAAACTTCAAGGGGGCCGAATACTTTTGCAACCCACTGTATTTAGAGAGTCAAGCCTGTCTAATTTCCCCTCATCTGTGACTAAGCACAAGTTGTAATTTGATCTCTCAGTTGTGTCAACTTACTGCCATGGCAGAAAAGCTAATTTGTAAACACAGGATGTTAACCCTATGTCTGCTTCCATGAGAACAGGAAGTGGACACATTGCAGATTCCTTGCAGAATTTGTATGTTTTTCTTTAAAGGTTATTTGCTGGGACTTATCTTTTATAGCAGAGAGGAAGTTCTGTGTTCAGATCCGCTTTAAGTGTCCAGCTAAAATGGCATAAGAAAAATTATAAGCTTGTTTGGAAAAGTAAGTTTTTAAAGTGGACCCAAGTTAAAAATACGAGATTTCAGAAATAAAATCTATTTTCTAAATTATAATAATAAATAGCAGCCTTTTTTCAGCTGCATGATGGCAAATATAAAATATTTTACATTTATTGGAGTAACCCCTCCCTTCCTTTTATATTGCCCAGACAGAGTCCGGCAGACTGGTGAAGTAGGTGGTTTCCAGCAAAGGAAGAATTGCTAATGGCTGCCCCCAGTATAACCCTAGTTATGAAAAGAGAAGGGTGAAAAGCATGCACTGAAATGCTCATAGGCTTGAAGGGGTGTTTATTTATCTTTGTATGTGTCAGAGTGGTGCAACTAAATATTTTGAATTAAAAAAATGTTTGGTTTGGGTCCACTTTAAGTTAACTTCGAAAACTACCAAAGAGGGAGTGCATCAAACTAATTTAGGGAGAGGGAGGAAGGGAGAGGCAGGTGAGAAATCCTGATGTGCGAGTGCGAAAAAGTGACTACAGTAGAGGAGAAGAGAAGATGACTGGCAGTGCACGAGTCGCAAACAGATACTGGATGCAAATATAGCACAAAACATGGAACTGACAAGTGCGAAGCAATGTGCAACATGCAATATAATGGCTAAAACAAATGGAATCAACACATTCCGGTGTGTAATATTAATCCCCTCCAGGCGATCTCCCAAGAATCCTCGTTTTTACATTTTTCTGACGCGCCCTATTTATCGCGTCTATAAAAGCACTCGTGTTTTTTTCCCCCGTCAGATATGCTGATACGTATGAGCCCGCCATATGTAACATGCCATTATTGCGCTTATTCTCACTACACATATCTGATCTTCGCAAAATCACAAGGTAGGAAGGTTTATATATAGCTCTAGCAGCAGCCCGCCGCTTTCTAAATGTTTAGATTGATTATGCTAATGGAACATGACATTAATCAGAGAAAAGGTGACAAAGAGTCCCATCTGCTGAAATTTAATGTATTGTTCTCATCTTTTTTTTTTTACAGTATTTTATCATTATCCCCCAGGTGACAATGACAAGAATAGAGGAGTTATTAATATACTTTAGTTGAAGTGCAAAATCAATTCCGCTGTAGATAATCTGTCACCTCCACTTTATGTGAGCGGTGTAAGCCCTATATTTATCATGCAGAGAGCAGGGAGGATTGGCGACAGCTTACTCCCGAAAACATGGCGGGTCAAGGAGCACTGATTACTCTGATGGGGAAGGAACATACTACACAGATGAAGTCCATCCATCACTTAACCGGCCTCATCTTTTCCATCAAATGGGTTCCTCGCTTCATGCATGTTATTAACTGACTGCAACCAAGACGGCATCAATGTTCAGCTGTCCTGTTCAATTGCCTTTCTTCCCAGAGTCGCAGATAGACATGCACAGCTTCAAATGTGTCTCCGTTTAGGAAGGAGATGCATCTTAGGGATGCTTATTTGGATTCCAGGAAATGAAATTTCTGCATTTCCGATCAGAAATCTGCATTTCCAATTGGAACTCGGAAAATGGAGATTGGATTTCTGGGGAAATACCTCACTACCGCAACTCTGTCATTTAAGCCCATTCACAGAACTCAGAAGTTTTGGACCAATCAGAGACAGCAGAGTCAACTCAGAAGTATTTAGCCAATCAGAGAATGCAAAAAATTACAAGAAAAATACTGCTCGGAAATCAGAAAACAGAAATTGGATTTCTGCGGAAATGCGGCATTTCCGACACTCTGTAATTTTAGTCAAATCACAGAACTCAGAAGCATTGGACCAATCAGAGAATGCAGAGTCAACTATTTGGCCAATCAGTGAATGCAAAAAAATACCAAAAAAAGACTCCTTGGAAAACGGAAATCGGGTTTCTGTGGAAATACCACATTACCGCAACTCTGTATTTTTAGCCCGATCACAGAACTCGGAAGCATTGCACCAATCAGAGATTGCAGAGTCAACTCAGAAGTATTCGGCCAATGAGAGAATGCATAAAATGACCCAAAAAAGACTTCTCGAATATTAGAAAACAGAAATCGGAAATCTGCGGTATCGGAAATAGGCATTGGTGAAAATGGGAATTTCTGCAAAATCGGCATTTTCAGATATCCCTAACACTTCTGTCCCTCTTTATTTCTTCTTTCTCCTTTTCTAAGGATGCCCATACATTACTGAATATTGCCTGATTAACCTTCCTATTGGAAAATTATATTGAATTGAAAGAGGATTGGGCCCATACGTACTTTACTTTTTCTCCTAGGAGATCTTTATCTTTATCTCCTAGGAAATAATTTCCATCTTCCCTTTAACCACTTCACAACTGAGGGGTTTTACCCCTTCAGCATCCAAGCAATTTTCACCTTTCAGCTCCTTCCATTCATTTGCCAATAACTTTATCTCTACTTATCACAATGAAATTAACTATATCTTGTTTCTTTGATCAACAATTAGGCTTTCTTTGGGTGGTACATTATGCCAAGAATTATTTTATTCTAAATGTTTTTTAATGGGAAAATAAGAAAAACATTTGAAAAAAATCCTTATTTTTCAGTTTTCGGCCACTATAATTTTTAAATAATACATGCTACCGTAATTAAAATCCACTTAATTTATTTGCCCATTTGTACCGGTTATTACACCATTTAAATGATGGCCCTATCACAATGTCTGGCGCCAATATTTTATTAGGAAATAAAGATGCATTTTTTTTCAGTTTTTTTGCGTCCATCACTAATAAAAAGCCCACAATTTATAAAGTAACAGTATTATACTCTCTTGACATACATATTAAAAAAGTTCAGTCCCTAAAAAAACTATGTATGTATTTTTTATAATTGTATATGTATTTTATTTTATTTTTTTACAAAAAAATAAATGTTGGTAACTATTGAGGAGTGTGGGAGGTAAGGGGTTAATTTAAAATGTAAGAACAGGTCTTTGCAGTAAATAAAAAATGCTTTTAGATGTAGTTTTACTATTTGGCCACAAGATGGCCTCAGTCTTTTTTTTATGCGTCCTGTAAGCGAACTATGTATGCTTACAGGAAGTGTACTGAGGAGGGGAAACTTTTATTTATTAGAACGATCGTGCAGCTTCTCATAAAAGGCGCTGATCATTGCTACGGGGACTTAGATCATTGATTAGGAATTGCTTTCCCATTCGTTGATCGCCTGGCGGGCAGATGGCAACGTGAACGAGCGTACAAATAAGCGGGAGCACGTACAGCAGTGGTAGCAGCGGGAGTACGTATATTTACTCCCCTGGGCGTTTAAATGAAGTCTGCAGGGGAGTAGATAAACTAATAACCAGGATTGGCTTCAGTCAATGGAAAATGCTTGAAACAGTTTTCTCTTTATTCACTACATAGAAATTAACTGAAAACAAAATGTGGACAGTACAATACATAATGTACAGTATGTTATGTAAGTAGAACAAGTACTTATCTACTTATATATGGCTGTCCCTGCTGCTTTAACAATATCACTGCAAATACTGTATTTGAGGCATAAAAAAAATATTGTAATATATTAGCAACAAATATTTGAGCACAATGCACCTCATTATATTTGCCAAAAAGCCTGGGCAAAAATATTGCATCATTTGAGGCTTTGCAGCATCGGAATCTTGTGTTGAGGCCCCCCTCAAAATCCAAAGGCTTCACATTATAAAACTGCAAGAGGTTCATCCTAACTACAGTCTTTTTTGTTGTTTTTTAGGCAGAATTGACGAGTAATGAAATCTGATTGGTGGCCACAGGTCACTGCGTGTTACACATGGCCATGTAATGCGCAGTGACCTGACTATTTTTGGCCCTCATTTAGCGCTGTTTATTATTGACCTGTCAGGTGACACGTCACCAATGTAAGCATTTCCTGGAAAATTACAGCTCAGAGTATTAATTGCACGAGCTGTATGGACTATCCCATCCAATTATCTGGTTTACCTTCCTGTCCGCTCCTCCGCCTATCTTGCGTCCCGATGATGACCGCATTTATTAGCAATGAGAAATTATTTCAGATGTTTTGCACTCTCTAGGGACTAAGAAAGAAAACTTTTACACATAGGAAAATAGCTCTGCTATGTATCTAGTAAATTACCTTAATGAGTTGCTTTGAAAGGCCAGCCTATTTAGAGAATGCAGACAGGAAAAGGCACTCTTAGGGCCAGTGCACATCACAAAGCGCTAGCGTAATCGCAATTGCTCAATGCTTTTTGAAGTGGTTTTTCTAGGCGATTCTAGGCATGTGCCTAGCAATTTTCTAACCATTCCTAGCGATTTTTGGAGCGTTTTGGTATAGTGTTTGTTATTATTTGTTACAGTAGAGCTGTAACTGAACAGCTTCTGTAACAACATTACTTGGAAAATCATTCTGTTCCAGCGCTTTTCAGAGCGATCTTCCACTTTCCTATACTGAACATTGAGGCTGAATCCCCTCAGAAATCAGCAAAAATGCTGAAGGAGTTTGCGTTTGAGAAAAAAAATGAATTGCTCAGGTGTGCACCATCCCATTGAAATACATTAGCCAAGCGCTTTTTAAAGCGCAAGCGTTTTTAAAAGAATGCTCAGAAGCGCTCTTGGTGTGCACCAGCCCTTACTATGTGTATTATGATCACTTTGTGTTTATATAGCACTGACATTTTCGCAGCACATTACAGAGTGTACCAGGCTCGGCCTTTCCTCACAGGAGCCTATAGGCACAGATGTCCTGGCACCTTAGACTTCGCCGTCCAGGAACCTACAACCCCCGCCGAACCGCACCACAAGTGTACTAGCTGGCCCAGCTGTCATTTCTGCCTTACTTTCCTTGCCCATCATAGGTGGCTATTGGTGTACATTAGTATTAGGTAGCCAGAGGTTCCCTCAGTATTAAGTAGCTAGAGGCGCTCTTGACTGAAGGGAGATCTTGTTAGCGAAATGCTGAGAGCTGGGTGAGTAACCTCTTTATGCTCTGCTTAGGACTCTGCATAGGAAAAGGGGGAGGCACTCGAGGAGGGGAGTGAGGGCCGCCTTTCCATCATCAGGCACCTGTAGGCACGGGCCTAAAGTGCCTTATGGTAAATCCGGACCCTGGAGTGTACAGTCATGCCACCAGTGTTGCTTGCAAATTTTTGCCACTCGTTTTCCTGTCAAAAATACTATTTTCAATTTCGAGAAAATATTATAAATGCAACGTATTTTCGCAATAGGGTCAAAGACAAAAAAAAATTCTTTCCTATGTAGAAATTTGTAAAAAAAAATTGAAAAAAATTCTTTATTTTTACCGTAAAAATTTTCAAAGTACGGAAATCATTTATTTTAGCTTGGAAATTCGCAAAAAAATCACAAATTTATTATAACATGATTTTCGATGGCATTCTTGCTCGAAACTGACTTGTTTCATTATTTTCACAAAAATGAATGCAGAAAGAATAACAACATTTTCGCTCATCACTGCATGCCACTAACTGTCCTCAGAGGAGCTCACAATCTACAGTATTTGCTACAAAAGTCCTATGCCCCCTATAAAGACTAAAGTTTATACACACACTAGAATAAACTCTACTGAGTTGATAACTAAAGAGCGCCTCTGCAGAGAATCTTGTGTGTACAGCGCCTCACCCTTATGCATCGGCGAGACCTGGCCTGCCTGATCATCTCATCCAAATGCTTCCCAACACCATTGTTCTTCGCCTTCCCCCTCCCTCTCCAATGTGCGCTACTGGTCATCCCACTACCCTGTCTATAGTGATAGAACACATCGCTTGCCTGCAGGCCAATACCGCATACAGGACATTAGAGCATGTATTAGAAAGGCAAAATTAGCCTGGGGGCCCCCCAAACAGACACCCCACGAACCAAAAAGCATCATTAGAGGCCCTTTGTTGCAGCCAAATTTCCCTCCTGGGCCTCTGAGCTGGCTGCTGACCCTCCCCCAATCACCTCCCAACTTAACAGACTCTGCAGAGTCCCTGGGGAGCAACAGTTAAGATGGGGAGGGACAACTTGGGGGTCCCTACAGGCTCTGGGGCCCTGGGGCAATTGCCCATTTTTTCCTATGGTATCTTCGGCCCTGCCTATAGGCACATAAGTCCTGGCACCTTTCAGTTTGCCCTCCATGATCCTACAAATCCTACAAAGTGTGCTGGCTGTCCCAGCTGTCACTTCTTCCTTACTTCCCTTTCCTGTCATAGGTAGCTACATGGGCCCATTAGTATTAGGTTTCCAGAAGTACCCTCAGTATTACGTAGGTAGAGGTGCCTCTGACTGAAGGGAGATCTCCTCAGTGGAATACCGAAAGCAGGGTGAGTAACCTCTCATTTACACTCTCATTAGGACTCTACATAGGGAAGGAAAGAAGCAGGCGCTCCGGGAGGGGAGTGAGCTGCCTTTCCATCATCAGGCGCCTGTAGGCACGAGCCTACATTGCCTTATGGTAAATCCAGCCCTGCATAGGGCCATGCAGAGGATCCTCAAGGGGGTGCTCAAATTCTAAGCATGTGTCACACGTTTACCAACCTAAGCCTCTTCACTCCAAACTGCCCCAGTTTTGGGGTGGAGCTTCCAATGGAGCTTCCTATGATTGGTGGGTGGGGCTTCCCACAGCCAAAGGGACCTCTTTATGGATAATTAAAAAGAAGGGGGTCCACCCAGAGCCCCCCTCTCTGCACTTTTGAGTGGTGGAGATATAAGGTACTGTGTGACCTTCTTCATTTATTATTGCTGCAAGAGCAAAGCTCCTAGACTTGCAGACTAACCCTATCATTTACTATGGAGCTATGTTATCATTACTGCTCACTGCTTTGCAGCACAATGAGACATCCAGGCCAGCAGGGGGAGCTCTAAAGAAATATCACATTTGCTTTTTGTGATACTTTTTTGTTTTATTTTGTTTTAAAAATACATTTACAAACTTTAAGTATGACACTTAAAGGGATACTGTAGAGGGGTCAGGGGAAAATGAGTTGAACTTACCCGGGGCTTCTAATGGTCCCCCGCAGACATCCTGTGCCCGCGCAGCCACTCACCGATGCTTCGGGACCCGCCTCCGGTTCACTTCTGGAATTTCAGACTTTAAAGTCTGAAAACCACTGCACCTGTGTTGCCATGTCCTTGATCCCGCTGATGTCACCAGGAGCGTACTGCGCAGTCGCAGACCATACTGGGCCTGCGTAATACACTCCTTGTGCCATCAGCGGGAGCGAGGAGACAGCAACGCAGGCGCAGTGGTTTTCAGACTTTAAAGTCTGAAATTCCAGAGGTGACCCGGAGGCGGGGCCGGAGCATTGGGGAGTGGCTGCGCGGGCACAGGATGTCTGTGGGGGACCATTAGAAGCCCCGGGTAACTTCAACTCATTTTCCCCTGACCCCCTACAGTATCCCTTTAAAGAATACAAAAAAAACTTCATATAAGTTCAATTTAGATTTCAGCCCTACCAACCGTGAAGCATTGCCTGCTTTCTTCAGTGTGGCTCTCCATATCTTCAGTGGGGGTGAGAAAGTCTTCTAGCCCCTCCCCCTACCCCATGTCACCGATTACCCCTGAATATGATGTGGCCAATGGTATGGGGAGGTAAGGTCAGTTTATGACATGGTTGGGAGTGAGAAGAGGTGTGGCTGCCTTGTGAAGGGGCGTGGCATTGATAAAAGGGCAAGTACTTGCAACTGAACATCTGCATTAGCAACTTCAGTCCAATTTGTAGAGAAGGCTGCTGAGATGGAAACAAAAAATAAAACATTTTAAGTTACCTATGCATGAAGCTCTCTGATGAACTGGCATCCCAGAAAGTTGCCATAACCTTGTACTCATCACCAGTCATAATATTGGTTTGTAATAGGGCAGATGGTATGATTATTACCCATGTAGGTAGCTCTTTTACAGTAATGACAGCTTCTTAAACCAAACCTAAGGCCCCCCCCCCCCCCCCAAAAAAAAAAAGTGAAATACTTATCTAAAAAGAGGGAAGCCTTTAAAACCTCTAGAGGCTTCCCATGTCCTCCTCACCCCCTCCGCCACCACCACTGGCCTTCATGAATGAGTGCGGTTGTACTGTGCCTGCACAAGTAAGGTTGTGCCTGCAAAGTAGCACTGAGCTTCTCATGGACAGCAGCACAGGTGCAGTACGGCTGCATTCATACGTGGCGTGGCCATAACAACTTATCCTACAAGCTTTGTGGTATATACTGTATTCAGAGAGTCCTTGAGTGTGAATGCTGGGGTTAAAGTGAACCGAGCACCATTTTTAGCACCCAGGGCCTCTCAATAGCACTTTAAAAGTGCATATTAACCATGTGGCTCATTACTAAAAAAAATCAATTCTACCTCTTCTTTTTACATGTAAATGTTTGTTAGAGGCTTTTATTGCTCTACTTCCGCGGCCTGCTGCCCACAGAAAGAGCAGGTAGATAAGGATTTCTGTAATGGGGGGGGGAGAGTATACTGTACTTTAAACAGTTTAGAGAGTCACACTTGATTACATTCACACCTTCCCCTGGATAAATAAGGGCAGAGGGAAGTGGAGGGGGAAAGTAGCAGCTCCTACAGCTATTAGAAAGCAAGAGAAACTGCAGAAATAAAGCTGCTTGGATCCCTTTAAGGGGGGAGAAGGGAAGCCTCTGGACTATCCATAGGCTTCCCTCTACCTAGATAAGTATCTAATCTGCCGGGTGTTCACTTTAAACGTCTTGTGTATCCTCCCAATGATGGAGTTGCACTTAGTATCCCCAGCACACCATGTCTGGCATGTGTCTCCGCTTCGTACATACAGGGGAAAGATTATAACCAATAGACAAACCCCATAACTTAATTTGTTTGATCTCTGTATGAGCCAAATGAAGCTAAATCGAATTGGCATGCCAGACATCATGGTGATGAGCAGGAATGAATGTGCCGGTCGCATTTATTATTAATCATTGCCGTTGTAGCGGTTTCTCTCCCCAGGACTTACATTGGGCCGAGGCTCATAAATATTAAACGTGTTCTTGATCACTCCTGAGTCATCAGTAAGGGAGAAAATAAGCTTTTGTATTTGGTACATTCTGCATAAAGGTCATGATTAAATGTAATTTGATTTTTAGAAGTGATAACAAACACGGCATTAACTCTTCCCGCTCTACCCGCATCTCTTTCTTTAGAACTGGGAGTGTAAATAGAAGAAACTGGTGAGAAGAATGTAAAAAAAAGTGACTGAGTATCGGAAAGCTGGCGGGGGTGCTGAAGGGGGTGATCTTTTGTTAAAGAAAACTTGTAACTAAAAAAAGTTCCTCTGGGGGGGTTACTCACCTCGGGTGGGAGAAGCCTCTGGATCCTATCGAGGCTTCCCCTATCCTCCTGTGTCTCATGGTGGTCTCGCTGTGCCCCTCCGAACGGCAGGGATGTAAATATTTACCTTCCCGGCTCCAGCGCAGGCGCAGTATTAGCTCTCCACTCTGAGAAAGGCAGAAATAGCCAATCGCTGTCGGTCCGTTCTAAATGCACAGGCGCACGTCACCTGCGTAGTAGAGCGGAACCAACAGAGATCGGCTATTTCCATCTATTTCCATGCTGAGAATCACAACAGCGCCCCCACTGGAGCCAGGGAAGGTAAATATATCAAGCCTTGTCAAGCTTGTCGAGCGAGGATTGCAGAACACTTCTGGGGAGCCAGCGCTGGATTGCCTGCAACTACAGGGATTGGGGAAGCCTCATTGGGACCCTGAGGCTTCCCCCTCCTGAGGTAAGTACCCCCCAGGGGACGTTTTTTTTTATACAGGGTCTCTTTAAGATTTTAACATTGGTCATTTTTTGTTAAGACTTTCTATTTTTTCTAAAGCAGAGGACACACAACAGTGGCCTACCTAAGAAGCTTTGGGCCCCAGTGTGAGCTTTACATTGGGCCCACAACAGGGACTGATTTCCCATAAGGCACTGTAGGCTCGTGCCTACAGGCATCTTATGTGGGTGAGGAGGCCCCCTGCAGATGACCCCATGTGCGGCTCCTTCCTCCGATGCCGTCAGAGATGTACTGAGTAGGGATGGGCTCACAACTAATCTAGAGTCCGTAAAGACTCAAATTCATAATTAAAATGAGCCATAATTGTGGCAGCTGTGCGGCTGGATGATAAGGGGTTATTTACCCACAATTCCGCCGTCCTGCCTGCGCTCCAAATAGCTTGCACGCGTCCTATTGGACACCTTGAAAACCTCACTATCCGCACTTCCTCCTTCAAGCCGGAAGGAGGAAGTGCGCATAGTGAGGCTTGCAACAAATCCAATAGGACACGTGCAAGCTATTTGGAGCAAGCGCAACACCAGGCCGCCTCCGAATGGCCTCCATCAGAGATGCGCTGAGCCCCCCCCCGGGAACTACAAATGCACCTTGAACCCAAACAGAAGCTCTGCATATACACCAAAAGCATGGCTGTTAAGTGGGAGCAGCTGACCAAAAACGAATTAAATTAGTACATAGCAAGGAAATGAACAGCGCTACTTAAAAACAGGCAAGTGCCTACCTGCAAAAGAGTGCAAGCTCCACTTGTGGGATATAATACACACCGAGCATACACATGACCTGTCTACCACTGGAGGATGTTGGTTTCCTGTAACAGCTTGCATGCAACCTATTAAGTACTCGTCCCTCCCACTGCGAAGAAGTCAATCCTCCATTGCGCAATTTTTAATTTTCGATTTTACTTGATTAGCCTCACCCAGGCTATGCATATACATAGATTAGGATTTAGTTAGTGTTAGGCCCCTCCCATGGAGGATTGACTTCTTCGCAGTGGGAGGGACGAGTACTTAATAGGTTGCATGCAAGCTGTTACAGGAAACCAGCATCCTCCAGTGGTAGACAGGTCATGTGTATGCTCGGTGTGTATTATATCCCACAAGTGGGGCTTGCACTCTTTTGCAGGTAGGCACTTGCCTGTTTTTAAGTAGTGCTGTTTATTTCCTTGCTATGTACTAATTTAATTCGTTTTTGGTCAGCTGCTCCCACTTAACAGCCATGCTTTTGGTGTATATGCAGAGCTTCTGTTTGGGTTCAAGGTGCGTTTGTAGTTCCTGGGGGGGCTCAGCGCATCTCTGATGGAGGCCATTCGGAGGCGGCCTGGTGTTGCGCTGATCCACCTTTTGCGCAATTTTCAATTTTACTTGATTAGCCGCACCCAGGCTATGCATATAAATAGGTTAGGATTTAGTTAGTGTTAGGCCCCTCCCATGGAGGATTGACTTCTTCGCAGTGGGAGGGACGAGTACTTAATAAGTTGCATGCAAGCTGTTACAGGAAACCAACATCCTCCAGTGGTAGACAGGTCATGTGTATGCTCGGTGTGTATTATATCCCACAAGTGGGGCTTGCACTCTTTTGCAGGTAGGCACTTGCCTGTTTTTAAGTAGTGCTGTTTATTTCCTTGCTATGTACTAATTTAATTCGTTTTTGGTCAGCTGCTCCCACTTAACAGCCATGCTTTTGGTGTATATGCAGAGCTTCTGTTTGGGTTCAAGGTGCGTTTGTAGTTCCCGGGGGGGCTCAGCGCATCTCTGATGGAGGCCATTCGGAGGCGGCCTGGTGTTGCGCTGATCCACCTTTTGCGCAATTTTCAATTTTCGATTTTACTTGATTAGCCGCACCCAGGCTATGCATATAAATAGGTTAGGATTTAGTTAGTGTTAGGCCCCTCCCATGGAGGATTGACTTCTTCGCAGTGGGAGGGACGAGTACTTAATAGGTTGCATGCAAGCTGTTACAGGAAACCAACATCCTCCAGTGGTAGACAGGTCATGTGTATGCTCGGTGTGTATTATATCCCACAAGTGGGGCTTGCACTCTTTTGCAGGTAGGCACTTGCCTGTTTTTAAGTAGCGCTGTTCATTTCCTTGCTATGTACTAAGCTATTTGGAGCGCAGGCAGGACGGCGGAATTGTGGGTAAATAACCCCTTATCATCCAGCCGCACAGCTGCCACAATTACGGCTCATTTTAATTATGAATTTGAGTCTTTACAGACTCGTGATTAGTTATGAGCCTATCCCTTACTGAGCTGCAGGCAGTGTGACTCTCCAGTACATCGGCAGCTCAGGCTGGAGCTTGCACTACACACTGCTTTATGCAAGCAAGTAACTGCCCACCTCTGCCTCTAATACACTCCCTCCCCACCAAAAAAATAGAATTTGCTGCCGATGCTCTGCTTCCTGCTTCTAGCTCCACCCCCCAGGCCCCAACCACGTGCACCCCCAAATCCCCTGCAGCACCCAGTGACCTCTCTGCACCCCTGGCAGGACCCGGTGACCTCTCCCAGCAGCACCCAGTGACCCCTTTTAACCCCCAGCAGCAACCAGTGACCTTTCACTGCCCCAAAAGCCCCCAGTAACCCCTCTCTACCCCCTGCAGTACCCAGTGACCTCTCCACATCCCTTGCAGGACCCAGAGACCTCTCCCAGCAGCACCCAGTGACCTCTCTCTACCCCCAGCAGCACCTAGTCACCCCTCTCTACCCCAGCAGCACCTAGTCACCCCTCTCTACCCCAGCAGCACCTAGTGACCCTCTCTACCCCCAGCATCACCCAATGACTTCTCTCTACCCCCAGCAGCAGCTAGTGACTCCTCTCTTTCCCCAGCAGAACCCAGTGACCTCTCTCTACCCCTAGCAGTGTCCAGTAACCGCTCATCTCACCTGACCTCTTGCCTCTTCGGCAGCACCCAGTGACCTCTCCTGTCCCCCAGCATCACCTATAGTAACCTATACCCACCCCTCCATGCCATGTCTTCTATCCTGTCTCCCCCTTTCTACTAACCACTCTGTACTTATCTCCAGAATGGGTTAAGCACCCCTAAACATGTGTACCATTGCATTTTATCAGCTCTCTAATTTCATGATATACACTGGGTGCTATTATGCACACTGTAGTAGAGGGGCTTCAGCTGCTGCTAATTAGGCGTTTCGGCAAACTGTCATTTCTGACTGCTGGAACCTTTGCAGGCCGTCCCTAGGCATGTACTTACTACTAGTACTTCTGTGAAGGCGCAGAACGCTTCAAGAGACGGGAGCGCAATGAGGGGTGTGCGCCCGGCCAAGTCACGCATGCGCAGAAGCCCGCGACTGCTCGGATTACCGGGAGTCATAGCAGCAGAACGGAGGGGCCGAGGAGGACAGCGAGGGAAGCCACAGTGCTCATGGGGATGGAGGAAGCCCCAAGTAAGTATAAATAAGGCTAGTGAAATATCTCAGGTTCACTTTAAAGGGCATTTTATTTGTCATGAGATGTGAAAATATCACCAAGGAGAAAGCTTAGGAGAAAACTTCCAATATGTAGTAGAATGCTGACCCTACATCCCCAAATCCCAGCCATTGGAGGCCTACCAACCCCCATAATTTGCAGATTTTATCCCATCGAACCACAACCACTGGTTTTCCCCAGTAATACTAAGAATGTAACCTCTGGTAACTACCAAAAATATCTAGAGTGCTTCCCATTGGTGTGCAGCTAATGTTGTCCCCAGGTAATATGAAAAAATTACAGAGTTGCAGCAATGCGGTATTTCTTCAGAAACCCGAATTCCGATTTTTGTTTTCCAAGGTGTCTTTTTTTTTGGGGGGGGGGGGGGGCATTTTTTGCACTCTCCGATTGGCCAAATACTTCCGAGTTGACTCTAAAACAAAAAGATGGAACAGAGGAGCCAAAAGGATAAAATCAGTAATTAAAAGGTTTAAAATTGCTTAGGGGGCAGTGGTGGAGTTACCCCCTCCAAGCAGACTCAAGAGACTGTAGTGTTCAAAAGTACAAAATATTTATTAGTATACTCCAGGGGGATCGCAACGCATTTCACAGGCTTGCACCCGCTTCCTCAGGCAATAGACAAAAAGGAGCATACAACAGCAATTGGTCCGGGATACACCTGGCGCCTTCCGAGTTGACTCTGCATTCTCTGATTGGTCCAATGCTTCCAAGCTCTGTGACTGGGCTAAAATCACCGAGTTGTGGTAATGGGGTATTTCCACACAAAAAATCAGATTCCTATTTTCTGATTTCTGAATTCCGATCTGAAAACCATGAAATCTGAATAAGCATCCCTACTAGGCTGTTGGAGTCTTCTGGGAACCCACAGGTATGAGATTATTAGGTGACCCGGGTGGATCAGACCACATTCATCTCACGTGTGGCTCTGTTTGGAGCCAAACACCATCGCTCTGTTGCAGATTCGTTCTTCTCCATCTGGGAAATAGCCAATTATTTGCATAGGCTCATTTATTACCAGTTGTTTCATCTGTCACTGTAGACCAGAATGTAAACCAAAGACAATAAAGCCACAAGATGCTGTTTACTTTAATATTCCGCGCAGAGCAAGCGGCCTTGCAAGACATTTTGTTCTAATCACTCCTCTTGTTTCCAAGGGTGTTGTGAATACTGTAATTATATGCTGCCTATCCAGCCTGATTTCGATAATGTCAAATCAGTAGAGAGCTGGAAAAATGCTGTTTGTAATTTTCTTCACTTCTACCTTTTTATAGCTGCACACACAGGAAGTACAGCAGGTCTTAAAATTAGACTGAGAATGGCACATTTTATAGCAGTTCTCAATGCTGGAAACCAGTCAAAAAGAAATCTATATATGTTCCCTTCATATGGCAACAAGACCATATTATGTTACCAGCACAGATGGCCAATGAGACGCAAATAATTCCACCTTAAATGCAAATGTAATGCAGATTGCATTCAACTGGAGATTAGGGCAAACTAAAGTGGCAGAAAATGCATTTAGCTGATGCACTGCCAAATGTAATGCAATTTGGTTTATATACTTTTTTTGCCTCTGATCTGGTACTCGCGACCTCATGCTTCACCGGCAGGGACAGTACCTCTGGACATTCTCAGCTGACATTGAATTACTTTTATGTACAAGTTAGAGTTATTGGCATCTTATTGACCATCTCTTTGGTTACCAGAATAATCATCAGAATCAACTTTCTTCACCCCTTTCAGATTGTTTTGGAAGTGTAATAAACTGTGTAAACAAGGTTGAAAAGTTTCTGCTGTATCCAGAGTTGAAGAAGATAATTTTGCATTGAAGGCGACTTGGCACCCAATATTAAGCAGGTTCTGCAAGTGTCCAAATTTCCTCCCATAGCCACTATTTGTATAGGCACCTATGACAGTGCCCAAACTTACCTGGCTTACGAGCACCCAAATTTCCTGTTTCTGACAACTTTCTCTCCTGTATTTGCTCACTGATTACTTAATTAGCATTCAATCAGATTCACTGAGATGTAAATATGCATTTAAAGGACATGACACCAGTCTTATTGTGCTTCGTATTCATTTTTATTCTCTTTTAATGCATTTCAGCAAAAATGTCATTTTGAGTGTAATCCCAAAATGAGAATGCTGAAAACTGTGTAACATCTAAATAATTTAATTATTTAGTCGTTAGTAAATGTTTACTGTGGAAGTGTCCGATTCGCCGCCTACCTGCAAAACAGTCAACTGCATGTCACTGTCAGACTTTCACTGCGACCAAATGCATGTAAGTCAATGGGCAACAAAGAAATCTTAAATATGTTGGTGGTGAAGGTGCAGCCTACATCCGCAGAACGTCATAAATATGCCAGGAAGCCGGGAAATCCAGTGGCTTACACCCTGTAGAGCAGGAAGTACGTCAGTGGGCGAGAGGCGGTGGCAAAGGGATTGCGGGAGGTGCTATGCATATGATCCTGTTGGTGCACTCTGCCACAGGGTCATATGAACCTAGTTTTTGATGTTGCGGTGTGATGTGAGGGGGGTGAAGCATCGCACCGCAACGCTCTGGCCAGGTGCAAAACTAGCCTTAAAGTTGGCCCCTTGACTCTAATGCAGTTTGTGAAACCTTTTTCCCAAAATTCACAGAACCACCTGAATTTCAAGGAACGTTTTTCAAGACTGCCGGAGGTGTTCTCATTCATCCCTTTTACTGACACAAGGCAGGCTGGGTCCATGGATCTATGCCGTTAATTTTTGTTTTTCATACCATTCTGAAGAAACTCTAGTGACTGTTATATGTGAAGATCCCTGAGGATCAGCCAATACAGATCAAAGCAACTTGTCTGCTTTCCACAATCATGCAGTAGTCACTGCTGTGATGATCACATTTCCCCCCATTCTGGTGTTTGATGTGAACCTGAACCACTCCTGTACTTCTGCCATGCTTATCTATGTCCCTGTATATAAACACATGTAAACTCTTGGCTCTGTTTTCTATCTTTAGAACATGGAGCTAGTATAGCATCATCTTGTGGCCAAAAAGTAAAACTACATCCAAATACACCATTATACACTTTCCCATAGAAAAATTAAATACATTTTCATTATTTTTTAACTCCTTTCACCCCTACCCCAAAATAAAATATTATCGCCATACATTGTACTAAGGACACAATTTAAAAGTTGCAATTAAAACATTTTCACGGACAAATGGGCAAATAAAATGTGTCTGTTTTATCTACCTTACCACATTTGATTTGTAAACTACAATGGCTGAAAGCTGAGAGACTGTGCATTTTTTATTCATTTTTTTTTCTTCTTCCATGTAAAATGCATATAAAATAATATAATTCTTAGCAAAAAAAAATATTGCCCAAAGAAAGCCTAGATTGTCCCGCAAAAAAAATAATGGATAATTTCAGTGTGATAAGTAGCGATAAAGTTATTACCGAATGAAGGGGAAGAGCTTTTGAAGGGGAAAAAACCTGTGGCACAGAAGTGGTTAAAGGAGAAATTCTGTTTGTTGTTCAATGCTTTCAGTTTGGCTCTACATATTTAAAAGTTTAATAGAAAATAGTATATCATATTGTTTACTTTGTTTTTATGGGAGACAGGATTAGCTGCCTGCAGCATGAGGCTCAGGTATAGGCTTTGTTAGTGTTCGGTGTAGGAATGATGGAGGTTACTGTTAGGTGTAGGTTGGGGAAGGAGGTTAGTGTTAGGTGTAGGTGGGGGGTTAGTGTTAGCCTTAGTTGGGGGGTTAGTGTTAGGCATAGGTAGGAGAGGTTAGTGTTAGGTGTTCGTAGTGGGAGGTTTGTAGTAGATGTAGGTAGGAGAATAGTGTTAGGAGTAGGAGAGGGATTGTGTTAGGTGTAGGTGGGGGGAGGTAAGTGTTAGTTGTAGGTGTAGGTTGGGAGGTTAGTGTAGGTAGGACTGAGATCAGTGTAAGGTGTAGGTAGGGGTAGGTTAGTGTGTAGGTGGGTAGGGTAGTGTCAGGTGTGGGTTGGGGGAGGTTAATGTTAGGCATATGTAGGGGGGTTAGTGTTAGTTCTAGGTAGGAGAAAGGTTAGTTTTAGGAGTAGGTGGGGGAGATTAGTGTTAGGAGTAGGTGGGGAAGTTAGTGTTTGGTGTAGGTGAGTGGAAGTTAGTGTCAATGTAGTTAGGGAGATGGTTAGTATTAGGAGTTGGGGGGGCAGTGTTAGGCGTAGGTAGGGGGGATATTAGTAGTAGGTGCTGGTGTGTGTGTGTGGGGGGGGGGTTAGTGTTAAGTGTAGGTAAGGGTAAATTAGTGTCAGGCATAGATAGGGGGAGGTTAATGTCACAGATTGAAACATGTTGCTGAAAAGCGGACAGAAGTGCGCACTAGTGTGAAGGAGGCCTATTTGTTAGGCATAGGTAGAGGGGATGTTAGTATTAGATGGTGGCGGGGGGTTAGTGTTAGGTATGGGATGGTTAGTGTGAGGTATAGATAAGGGAAAGCCTGTCAAATTTTTGATATTTTAGCTATCGGCAAGAGCTGGTTGACAATTTTTGGGCACTCTTGTGAAATGTACAGGCTTTCAGGTAAAACATATTAGACCATTGAGAATTAATCTTCTGTTAAAAAAAAACGTAAAAACAATCACAAAAAAAAGATGTATGTTTTCATTATTTGTACAGACTTTCCATTTAAAATAAACACACAAAAGCGTGCAAAAGATTGGCTCATTAATTTAAAGAGGAACTTTAACCAAGGATTGAATTTCATTTCATTCAGTAGCTGATACCCCTTTTCCCACAAGAGATCTTTACCTTTTCTCGAATAGATCATCAGGGGAGTCTGTATTGCTGATATTGTGGTAAAACCCCTCCCACAGCGTGATGTCATGACCTTGGTCCTGACAGTTTGCTGTCTGTGAACCTCGTTGCATTGTGGGAAATAATGGCTTTTTCCAACTGCCAAGCAAGCAACATCTCCCTCTGTGCATAGATATCTCAGTAGCAAACACTCCATACAGATCACCTGGCAGTGTTAAAGATGTCAACACCAGTAATAAATGTCAAGGTAAATCTTTCAGGGAGAGGAAAGATTTGACAACGGGCAAACACTGACTTAAACATATATAAATAAATATTGTAAACAATAATCAATTTTATTCATTGTGTTATTTTCACTACAGGTCCTCTTTAAACAGCAGAACTCCTTCCTGCAGAGCTTTGTTTGAAAGTTACAAAAGAAGGAATGCAGTCAGCACGGAAATAGTTGCTTAGCCGGCGCTCCGTCTGCCGCAACGCGAGTCAATCTTCAGAATGCTCCCCATTCAGCCCGCCATAACCTTCTGCTCAGCAGAGTGAGCAGAGCACAACAGGCCTGCGTTATCATGACTGAACGTCTTGCTTGATTTACCAGAAAATCAGATGCATTTACATCTATTTTCTGTTCTGATGATGATGCATTATCATAAAAGGCATTACATTATTTCCCCGGTGCCGGCAAGCAGTCCGCAAGCCTTCTCCACGGATGGGGGTTTTAATCATAAATTGCAATTTCTCTGTATAAAACAGAAGGCGATGCAATTTAAAGGTACATAATGAAGATAAGTACCGTACACAGGCAATCACTAGTGTGAATATGCTGACAGATACTGAATGCGGCGCTGGAGAATTTCTCTGCCTCTCGCTGCTTTTTATAGCCTGCCATATTGAGAGGGAAAGGAATGTCATTGGCGTTTGCGCTTCAGTGGCAGAGTAAACGAAATCTTTCAAAGTCAGGAAAATGACATAAGCGATCATCGGGATTAAGTTATTTGATGGGTGGGGGGGGCAAGATTTTATTGGTCGGCATTTGTGCATTTTTAACCCTCTCTGTGACAACAGCCACCAGAGGAACTTTAGTAAATAGAACTTAATCACTACCAGACCACTCATAATTTTACAACGTCCTCTTGGTTCCTCTTAACAGACAGCAGACATTGTAAAATGTCCTCCTCTTCCACCTCCATGCATGCGCGCGCCCACCGCGCATACCCATTGGAATTCAGAGAGCCACTATTGGTTAAAGGGAACAAGTATTCCCTGAACCAATCAAAGTGCCTTTAAGGGAAAGATCATGGCTTCAACGAGAAGCCAATTATCTTTTCTGTAACAACACTGTCTGTGTGCTTGTTAAAAGCACACATACTAGTGAGTGTGAGGATATCTAGTGGTGAACAATAATACATAAAAAAATAAACGTTTTATACTACATTTTGCACATTTTATATGAAATAAAAATAAATTACTACCTCCCCCGTTACCAAAATAAAACCCTTGTTAAAAATTGTTTTACAGCATTTAAAAAAAATACATAAATCGTTACGTCAGGGACTGAGCTTTTTTTTATATGTGTGTCATGGGTATATTACTGTTATTTTAGTAATACGGGCTTGTAATTGTTGGCCAAATACAAAAAGCCCAAACCAGAAAAAATACACCTTTATTTCCATATAATATATTTTTGCTATACATTATGAGCGTAATTTAAATGTCGCAATAGCCAGGACTAACGGAGTATAAAAAATGTGTGGAATTGGAGAAATAGTGTATTTTTTCATTTTTTTTCCTCTTGTTTTTCCAAATGTGCATAAAAAATTAAGTTATTACTGAAAACAAGTATAGCCCACAAAAACGAAAAAAACTAGGCATAGATCATTTTGGTGTGATGAGTAGTGATAAAGTTATTGGTGAATGAAATGGAGGGGTGCTGACAGGTGAAAATTGTTCTGGTCCGCTAGGGTAAAAATGCTTGGGGGTGAAGAGGTTAAGGTGGTATGAAACGCAGCATTTCCTCTTTGCTCTAGAAGATTATTTACAGCATAACATCTACTACCACAAAGAAAATTGTAGCAGAACAGCATTCAAACAGATAAACACAGCACTTTGTTCTTCAGTGGAATGCCCCTTAGTTCAGATGCAAGCTTCTGGCCGCATCCAAAGAGGTGATAACATTATCTTTTCTTTACGTCCCTTTGTCAGATACATTTAGTAATCATTGAAACAGAGCTGCACTGAGCTGAGAGACATAAAGAGCTGAGAAGAGATCACTAGATATATTTTAATATATTAATACAGCAGCTATGCAATAAAATGCAATGATAAACTGTACTTTGGGAATTTGTAATTAGTAGACAGACAATATTTGTGCACAAACGCAAATATGATAACTGTATGGGTAATAAAAAGTACAAAAACACATTTTTGTTGAATGTTATGACAGAGTTTTATCCCAATTTAATTAATAATATTTTCAAAATTAATTCAGAAATCATTTCGTTAATGTTTGCCCATAAAAACTTACCTCACCACTAATTTACTATTTTTTAACTTTATCAGAGATGATGGTACTCCTGGTAAGGTTAATCACTGTTAAATGTAACTCCCTCAAGTATTAAAAAAGTTTTGCTTGGCTCATGGATCACATTATGCATGGCTAAATTCACTTAACCCTCCTGGCGGTCTAATAAATTCCGCCAGGAGGCAGCGCAGCAGTTTTTTTTTTTTTTTCTTAAATCAGGGCTCGCTACATGATAGCCGCTGCTCAGCGGAATCCCCCCGCCCGCTTCGATCGCCTTTGGCGATCTCCGATCAGGAAATCTCGTTCAAAGAACGGGATTTCCTGGAGGGCTTCCCCCGTCGCCATGGCGACGGGGCGGGGTGACATCAGCGACGTTGTGACATCATTGGGAGTCCCGATCCACCCCTCAGCGCTGCCTGGCACTGATTGGCCAGGCAGCGCACGGGGTCAGGGAAGGGGGGGCAGCGCAGCGTGATGGATAGCAGCGATCGAGCACGGGGCGGCGGTGATCGGTGTGCTGACGCAGCTAGCAAAGTGCTAGCTGCATGCAGCAAAAAAAAAAATTAAGCAAATTGGCCCAGCAGGGCCTGAGAAAACCTCCTGCTCGGCTTACCCCGGACTACGTTCGGGGTTACCGCCAGGAAGGTTAAAGAGGACCTTCATCCTGAAAAATAAAATCCTACAGCGCTGCTGAAATAAAAAGTTATATTTACCTGCGGTGTCTGGTCCCACAAAGCCGTCCCGAAGTCCCTGCATCACTTCACTTCTGCAGCTTGACCCCGCCTCTTCTCTCTCCTCCGAGAAAAAAAGTCTAAAAATTTAATGCAGAAAATAGCTTGGCGTTTTTTCTTGGAGGAGAGAGGGGAGGCAGGGCCAAGCGGCAGAAGTGGAGTGATGCAGGGACTTCGGGACGGCTTTGTGGGACAAGACATCGCAGGTAAATATAACTTTTCATTTCAGCAGCGCTGCAGGATTTTATTTTTCAGGATGGAGGTCCTCTTTAATGTTGGTTTTGTGCTGCACTAAGCACTTTACATAGTTTTGACCCCTGACAAAGCCACCCCTTAAAGTTGTCTGAAACTCTAACATAACATTCAATATAAATGTGTTTTTCTACTTTTTATTACTCATACAGTTATTATATTTGCTTTTGTGCACAAGTAATATTGTCTGTCTACAAATAACAAGTTTCCAAAGTGTAGTTTATCTTGCCCTGAAAGCTGCCATTACATTTTATTCCAGCTGCTTTTTATTATATATTAAACTCTTCTGAGCTGTTATGAACTGTGAGTATGCATGAAGCATAGAGAGCTTCTCAGAGAGTGTTTTCAGTTGTTACACACAAATGTAACAACATTGGAATGTAAACAAAGATACTGTTATCTCCAGTCTGGATGCAGATTTGAAGCTGAATACCCTTTCCATAGCAGGATAATGTGCTGAGTTTGAAGCTGAATAACCTTTCCATAGCAGGATAAAGTGCTGTGTTTAACCGTTTCAATGATGTTCTGCTACAAATTTTTCTGGGATAGTAGATTTAACCTTGCTGGCGGTTTGTTAAAATCCGCCAGGGGGCAGCAAATACCTTCTTCTTTTTTTTTTTTTTTTTTCATGTAGCGAGACAATGTCTCACTACATGATAGCCGCTGCTGAGCGGCATCCCCCCAGCCCCTCCGATCGCCTTCGGCGAACGGAGATCAAGAGATCCCGTTCTAAGAACGGGATCTCTTGGAGGTCTTTCCCCGTCGCCATGGCGACGGGGCGGGATGACGTCACCGACGTCATCGACGTCGTGACGTCAAAGGGGAATCCGATCCACCCCACAGCGCTGCCTGGCACTGATTGGCCAGGCAGCGCATGGGGTCTGGGGGGGGGGGGCGGCTGCGGCGACGGGTATAGCGGCGGATCGGCGGGTAGCGGCGGCGATCGGAGGTTACACGCAGCTAGCAAAGTGCTAGCTGCGTGTAACAAAAAAAAATTATGCTAATCGGCCCAGCGGGGCCTGAACGGTGCCTCCCGGCGGCATAGCCCGAGCTCAGCTCGGGCTTACCGCCAGGGAGGTTAAAGTTGTAAGGAATCTTTTAGAGCAAAGTAGAAATGCTGACTTTTAGACCACTTTAAGGCGTCTAAACACATTAGGTTATGGATGGTAATGCATTTCAGCCACTATTCAGGCAATAAAAATATAGGGGCAGATTCACTATACAGCATACGTGGATTTTACCAGTAGTTATGCACACTGCATATCGGGTATTGCACAAATAGCATAACCATATAAGCACCAAGTGCTTGTATAATGCGCATTCAATTATTTTTGTGCCATACGTTGTGCAAGCAATGCTCACAGTGCCCCTTAAAATGATGAGAAACTTTACGCGCTCAATGTGTACACATACATTTTACAGAAGTATCTGCCCTATCTGCTGCCCTATCTGCAGCAGCTGCTGCGTAGACTGGAGCTGACTGATAAAAGTGACGGGACCCGGTTCCCGAAGCTTCAGACAGCGGTGAGAAAAAGTGATCCAAGCAGATGGGGCTGGAGGAAGCCCCTGGTCTGTATAAATCTTTTTTTTGTTTTATGAGCTCTGAGTCCCTTTAGGGCTGTAACTACATTTGCGCAAAAACGATCCCAGCTATAGGAGCATGATAGAGGAGGTGTGTAGCCCAACAGTGCATGCACAGTGCCCCGCAACCCAGCTGGATTGTGTGGACTTCACAGGAGCACAACAGATTGGACCGGAAGGGTATTAAGGGAGCCGACAGACCAAAGGGGGCTGGAGGAAGTGTCAGGTAAAAATCCTTTTCTCCCCTTCTCTCAGGTTTACTTTAATCACTAACTGACTAAGGTAACTCCTGGACGAGCCTCCTGGCACCTCTCACCACATTAATGGACAGCCCATGAGTGGAACTGTTTGTTGGGCCCCAGATTCACTCTGGCCCCATACAGCAGTCCCCCCAGTGATGCCTCGAAGGCGGCCCTGATCACAGAGAAACAGTAAAGATGGAAAATTTTCTTTTCCATATCATTTTTCTCCTAAATCTGACAATGAAAACTAAAAACAACAGGATAGGTAGGCTAAATAAGTAATTTCTTGTTGGATGAATTTTATTTCATTTTTTTCAGTCAGCATGGAGTTTCATCCTGAAGAATAACATTAGCTAGTTTTCTGCCTTCTGAATGAAGGACAGAACTTTTTTTCCTTTTTTAATGCTGTGGCAAAAGGTCTCGGAAAACATTAATAGTGAAAAAAGTGGAATGTCTCCCGCGGTGATTGAATTCATTTGAGAACGTTCAGGGATGTCTCTCTCCGGATGATCTTACAAGGCTCTACATTTATTTTGTTCCAAACCGGTTCTGCTCCTGTTGCTGGCGAGTGATTGCGAGGCGTGATATAGCCCCTGGGAAGAAAGGATTCTCCAAGCTAACCATCCGTCTGACAGTATGAATGATTACCGGCCGGTGTAAAATGTAATGATATTGCAATGAGGGGGATGACATCTGCATAGCGTGGCCTGCCTGTCACCCATTCCTCACTGGTGACTGTGGTGATACATTGCCACTTCTCAGCCTTCCCAAATGCTTCTTCCGCAAGTGAAAAAAAACTCTCTAACGCAGCAGCATTTCCTGAGAATCTTTCAAAGGCTCGGAAATGTGACTGTCAGAGTTGTGTATGCGAGGCTTCTAGGATGGATTGCATGCATCAGTTATAGGGAACCCGAGGTGAGAGGGACATGGAGGCTACCATATTTATTTCCTTATAAACAATACCAGTAGGCATAGCTCCCAACTGTCCCTCTTTCGGAGGGACAGTCCCTTTTTGGGAGCCCTGTCCCTCTTTCCCCCTCATTTGTCCCTCTTTCAGGACTTTGTCCCTCTTTCTATATAAATATATATATTTCTCTACTAAAAATGTGTTTGATTGACTCTAAACTTTATTCCCATCCTTTAAATTGATATATTACTAATTTTAAAATGTTAATATGAAGGAAAATGAACCAGGATAGAAAGGACCAGTGTGGTTTGCATTATAAAACAACATATTTTTCTTATGAAATCTTTATGGTGTGCATGGCTAGGGGTGTGGTGGGGGTGTGACCAGGGGTGTGACATGGGTGTGGCTTAAGTGTTCTTTTTTCTCATCTCAAAAAGTTGGGAGGTATGCAGTAGGGATGGCCAGAAATGCTTATTTACCATTCCGTGGAAATTCCATTTACTACCAATGGCAATTACCAATCTGCCAATTGCCGGTTCTCCGATTTCCGTTTTTATCAATTGTCAAAGGCGTATATTTTTAGTAAAAAAAAAGAAAAAAAAACAGAAATCAGAAAAAAAGGAAGTGGGCAAAACAGAAATCGGAAATGTGGAAAATAAGTCTTGTGATTGGTCTAAAATTAACATTTTTGCAGAAAAATTCTGCATTCTCGGATTGGGCTTCCGAGTTCTGTGTTGGGCTAAAATTTCCGAGTTGCGATAAATTGGATTTCTGCTGAATTTACATTTTCCAATTTTTGAATTCCGATCGGATATGCAAATTATCCTTTTTTGTCCCTGTAACTGTCACTTCCAGAACTGCTGGAATGCAATGATGTGTCACCTTGTTAATTGTACAGATCTACAATAATCCAACATGCAAACAGACTGTTTTGGATTGGTTGATCATTATCAGTGCATGGCATGGATTAATTTGGCTCTAAGGGATAGGACTAGGGATGATCGGAAAGAGCAAATTGTGTGTTAAATTCTGTCACTATGAAAATTCAGCTGGATTTGTACGAAATTCCGCGGAATTCCGGATTCCATCGGAAAATTGAAAAAATCGCTAAAGTTACCTTTACCTTGTTATCCTATATTATAGCCCATATACCCTATTAACTGGTCCTTTTCCTCCACCCTTCCTCACTTCCTCCCTTCTCCTGGAGGGAGCAGGGTCTCATCTACCATCAACAACACTACATGCTGAAGCCAGCCTAGCATGTACCATTATGATCAATCCAAGAGAAAAATTAGCTTGCTTAAGGATTTGTAGCATGTCAAAAGCAAACTCACATTGGCCGGGAATTGAACCCAGGTCTAGTGCTCGGTAGGCTATCCTAACCATTATATCACCAACACAACACACTACGGTATGTAAGCTGGCTTTTGAAATAGTTAAATTCCATGGATTAAGCAAGCTAATTTTTCTCTTGGAATGATCATAATGGTACATGCTAGGCTGGCTTCTAGCATGTAGTGTTGTTGGTGGTATAATGGTTAAGTGAGTTACCTACCACACACTGAGACCTGGGTTCAATTCCCAGCCACGGTATGTAAGCTGGCTTTTAAAATAGTGCAATTCCCTGGAAGATGAGACCCTCCTCCCTCTGGGAGGAGGGAGGGAGGACTAATAGGAGTGTGTAAGGGGCTACAAAGGACCACAAAGTCCTCATATTAAAATGTTATCCAAAACAAAAATCCGCCTTCTTAAAACGGAAGGTATTTGCGATGATTCAGGTAGGAGTGAGCATATGTCTCCCACGATGCATCACTGCTGAATATGCAAATCATGCTTTGTTGTCCCTGATAGCTAAACCCACCTCCAGAAGGGCTGAAATGCAATGATATGTCTTGTTAATTGTACAGAGCCACAATAATCCAACATACATACAGACTGTTCTGGATTGTTTGATTCTTTTGTAACCTACACTAACTCATTATACTGGTTTCATTACATGAGCCTCTTTATGTAATCTGTAGCTATTTTGTCACATAATGAGTGTACTGTTTGTTTTCATGTTACTTTTATAATATTTGCAAATAAAAAATGTGTTGAAAAAAATTGGCCAGTTGAAGGTGTGTTCCCAGATTTAAGCTATTCCCCCAATACTGTTGTGCTGGCTATTTCTGGAGACGTCTTAGTAAATCAGGTCCCTGTCTGTCTTGCATGTAATCTATCCCAAGCTGACAGCAAGCTAGGCCAGAATCATTACCTGTGTTACCATCCAACACTCAGTGCGATGTTTTGTTTTTCCAGGTCCGCCTGGTCCCCCAGGAGTGGTGATCGTGGAGGAAATTACAGAGACTACAGCCACCTTGTCCTGGAGTCCCGGAGCTGACAATCACAGCCCCATCCTCTATTACAATCTACAAGCCAGGAGCCCATTCTCATTAGGCTGGCAGACTGTGAAAACAGGTAGGCTTGATTCTTCACTGGAAGGACAAAGTGTCACTTAAACAAAGCAGCCGATAAAGAGCACCGAGCTAATGAGGACTTTCTGTCAGATCAAAGGAAAACTTTTCCAGTTTTCAGTTGAAAAATGTTTTTTTTCAGATTACAGTAAAACCTGGGATTGCAAGTAACTTGGTTTAAAGGGGAACTGAAGAGAGAGGTATATGGAGGCTGCCATGTTTATTTCCTTTTAAGCGATACCAGTTGCCTGGCAGCCCTGCTGATCCTCTGCCTCTAATACTATTAGCCATAGCCCCTGAACAAGCATGCAGCAGATCAGGTGTTTCAGACTTTAAAGTCCGATCTGACAAGACTAGCTGCATGCTTGTTTCTGGTGTTATTCAGATACTACTGCAGAGAAATAGGCCAGCAGGGCTGCCAGGCAACTGGTATTAATTATAAGGAAATCAATATGGCAGCCTCTGTATACCTCTTACTTCAGTTCCCCTTTAAAGGGAAGGTCCGAGGTGATTAAAAAACAAAAATCTACATACCTCGGGCTTCCTTCAGCCCCTTGCAGCCGTCCTGTGCCCTCGCCGCAGCTCCACTCCCCGCCGGTGGCCCGGGGTTCCATCTGGTACAACAGGCCTATTTGCAATCCAGCGTGCAGCTCACGTAGCCGCGCTGACGTCATCTGGACTGTACTGCGCAGGCGCAGTAGTTCTTCGATTACGCAGTACAGTCCAGATGACGTCAGTCCAACTCAGTGAGCCGCATGCTGAAGCGCAAGTAGATGCCGACCTGGCGAGGTCGGCATCTGCACCGGAGGGGACCGGGAGCCACCGGAGCTGCGGCGAGGGCAGAGGTCAGCTTCTAGAGGCTGGAGGAAGCCCGAGATAAGTAGATTTTTGTTTTTTAATCACCTCGGACCTTCCCTTTAACCACTTCCCGACCGCCGTATTGACAAATGGTGGCCGGGAAGTGGACCCCGCAAGGACCGCCGTATAGACAAATGGCGGCGGTCCTTGTAGGGGCATGGGCGGAGCGATCGCGTCATCCGTGACGCGATCCTCCGCCTGTCGCCGCTCACCCGCCGCAACATCCCGCCGGCCATACGGAAGCGCCGGCGGGATGTTAAATAGACGATCGCCGCATACAAAGTGTATAATACACTTTGTAATGTTTACAAAGTGTATTATACAGGCTGCCTCCTGCCCTGGTGGTCCCAGTGTCCGAGGGACCACCAGGGCAGGCTGCAGCCACCCTAGTCTGCACCAAGCACACTGATTTTCCCCCCCCCACCCCAGATCGCCCACAGCACCCCTCAGGACCCCCCCTGCCCACCCCCCAGACCCATGTTTACACCCAATCACCCCCCTAATCACCCATCAATCACTCCCTGTCACTATCTGTCAACGCAATTTTTTTTTCACCCCCCCTCCTGCCCCCTGCCCCCTCCTGATCACCCCCCCACCCCTCATATTCTCCCCAGACCCCCCTGATCACCCACCCACACCGATAGATCGCCCGCAGATCCGACATCAGATCACCACCCAAGCGCAGTGTTTACATCTATTCTCTCCTCTAAACACCCACTAATTACCCATCAATCACCCATAAATCACCCCCTATCACCACCTGTCACTGTTACCCATCAGATCAGACCCTAAGGGGCCCAACGTCCTAATCACAGGTCATTTTGAAGCATTTGTTTTCTAGCCTACTCCTCACGGTTTAGGGCCCCTAAAATGCCAGGGCAGTATAGGAACCCCACAAATGACCCCATTCTAGAAAGAAGACACCCAAAGGTATTCCGTTAGGAGTATGGTGAGTTCATAGAAGATTTTATTTTTTGTCACAAGTTAGCGGAAAATGACACTTTGTGGAAAAAAAACAATTAAAATCAATTTCCGCTAACTTGTGACAAAAAAATAAAAACTTCTATGAACTCACCATACTCCTAAAGGAATACCTTGGGGTGTCTTCTTTCTAAAATGGGGTCATTAGTGGGGTTCCTATACTGCCCTGGCATTTTAGGGGCCCTAAACCGTGAGGAGTAGTCTTGAAACAAAAATGACCTGTGAAATCCTAAAGGTACTCATTGGACTTTGGGCCCCTTAGCGCAATTAGGCTGCAAAAAAGTGCCAATCATGTGGTATCGCCGCAGTAGTACAATGTGTTTTGGGGTGTATTTTTACACATACCCATGCTGGGTGGGAGAAATACCTCTGTAAATGACAATCTTTTGATTTTTTTACACACAATTGTCCATTTACAGAGTTATTTCTCCCACCCAGCATGGGTATGTGTAAAAATACACCCCAAAACACATTGTACTACTTCTCCCGAGTACGGCGATACCACATGTGTGGCACTTTTTTGCACCCTAACTGTGCTAAGGGGCCCAAAGTCCAATGAGTACCTTTAGGATTTCACAGGTCATTTTGAGAAATTTTGTTTCAAGACTACTCCTCACGGTTTAGGGCCCCTAAAATGCCAGGACAGTATAGGAACCCCACAAATGACTCCATTTTAGAAAGAAGACACCCCAAGGTATTCTGTTAGTAGTACGGTGAGTTCATAGAAGATTTTATTTTTTGTCATAGATGCTTGAAAATGGGAAAATTCACTTTTTGCACCATAGTTTGTAAACGCTATAACTTTTACCCAAACCAATAAATATACACTAAATGGTTTTTTTTAAATCAAAAACATGTTTGTCCACATTTTTTGCGCTGCATGTATACAGAAATTTTACTTTATTTGAAAAATGTCAGCACAGAAAGTTAAAAAAATCATTTTTTTGCCAAAATTCATGTCTTTTTTGATGAATATAATAAAAAGTAAAAATCGCAGGAGCCATCAAATAGCACCAAAAGAAAGCTTTATTAGTGACAAGAAAAGGAGCCAAAATTCATTTAGGTGGTAGGTTGTATGAGCGAGCAATAAACCGTGAAAGCTGCAGTGGTCTGAATGGAAAAAAAGTGGCCGGTTCTTAAGGGGGGTAAAGCCCACGGTCCTCAAGTGGTTAAGAGAGCATTGCAAGACAAGCAAAATGTTTTATGAGATTTTAAAAAGCAATTCATGTCTTGATATACCAGCAGTTGTGATGATGTGACATGCCTATAGGCTCTGTGTACGTGCCTCATATCATCACAACTGGGAAAAAATGCGCCCATTTTTCTTTATACAAATGCACATGGTGTGCAGAAAATGCATGCAGAAAAATGCACACAGTACCCTAGAGTACTTTATGCGGATGCTTATGCCCGCATGCAGAAAATTTTACGCAGTAATTCCTTTTTAAATGCTTACACCGGGAACTCTTCTATGCGCACATTCCCCTTTCTGATGTGTAAATTTGTAAGCATGCAATCGCACACGGAAAATTAGAAGCGAGTAACGCATTCGTAGTTCACTACGCAATACACATGTTAACTATGCATAGTGGGCGTAAGCTACGCATAACGGTACTTCGCTACGGATAAATTCATAAGCGTAGTTTTGAAACTTCACCTATGAACTACGATGTGTAGATGCGAACTACGATGCGTAAATTCCAACTGGCATAGTTTCTGCTTATCCCTGATCTTAAACAATGTAGTTTAAACTACTTGTTGCTTCTTTTTGCCGGGAAACGTAATTTAAAGCGACCTCACCCGTTTGTGTGGGCTGACTTTTATCTAGCGTGTGTACCATGGGCGTAGCAATCACTCCTGTGTCCCCCGCCATCGTAGGGGGGGCCAGAGGCTTTGGGGGCCCCTCCCCCTCTGTCACCCCAACCACAAGTACAGCTACTTAGCAAAAAAAACAAAACCTCCCTGTTTTCTCACAAAACCATGTGCAGGAGAGTGTGTACTTTATTCCTGCTTCCAGGCACTGCTTCACAGCAAAAAACTCTCTGCTGCCATTCGTTGGCTCACGATCACGTGACTGGATGGGGTTTGGGGACCAAGGGGGCCCCATGCTATCATTTTTGAAGGGGCCCTATTAAGTCTAGCTACGCCCCTGGTGTGTACAGACCTTTAGTTACGTATGAGAAAAAGAGAGAACACCAAGAGCCCAATATAGTGTAGTATGTACTGTTCATGTATAATTGGAAGAGTAATAATATTAATTTAATGCTCACAAACCAGGGTTACCAATTAGGCAACCACTGTCAAAGCAGGTGGGGAGATTGTCCTGACCGCAATCAGGATTAAAAAGTCGCTCTCTGTAGTAGAAGAAGGAAAGGTTAGTACCCCCCAGGTGGACTTGATGTAGATAAAAGGATAACAGAGGCGCCAACAGGATAAAAAACACTGTCACAGAGGCCCTCAGCGTTGATGATACTGGCAGATGCTGTTTACTCCTATCTGTTATTGCCTGATGAGACGGGTCTGTACCCCACGAAACCCGTTGCACTTTATTTAGAGTATCCAATAAAATTGTTTTGACTGAAAATCCACAGTTGTATGTTCTGCTTGGAGAAGGTAAGTCCACCACTACTTCCTCTATTACCAAGATGGGTTTTAAAGTTCTTTTAGTGTTTTTTATCTTGTTGGCGCTTCCGTTATCCTATTATCTTTAGTTATGTATGTATTTCATATGTGTGTCATGCTTAGTTCTGTGTAGAAGTTTGTGTTTGCTAGCCCAGCAACTTATTGTCTAGCCCTGCATAAAACACACTATTATAGCTTGAAAATTAATACACAAACCATGAGGTGCTTCATCTATCTTAAATCTTTTATTTTTATTTTTCCTGCATTGGTACTCGCTTCATTTTTTTTATTCTTCTCAATCATATTCCCGGTCTTACTTTTTACAACACCGAAGCATTTTTTCCCCCCAGTCATTGCGGACTGTCATCTTGCAGGCGGCTTAATGAGAATGAATTGCCCAAGCAAAGCTTACTACCGGTGCCCAGAAGAAAATTAATTGTCTAACCTCCATATACCGTCTCCTGCTACACTCCTTTCCCATCTTTTGATAGGATACAATAGCGGACGGTTAACAAGAATCCCCTGTAGGGATACAGAGGAATGTTAGCTGGTCTTGCCTTTTATTATTTATGTAGGGTTTTTTTATTGTGTCAGAGACATATCTTTGGCAGATTTGCAGCATTATATATAGGAAGGAAGAGTCATTACCATAAAGCTCAGAGATGATGTGATAGACAAATTAAACTGCTTACATGGTCCGCAACAAAACCCGCCAAGTCCTAAAATCCCGAGCCATGCCTAATTTGCAGTCACACCTTATTAGATGGAAGAGGAGGCATTTAATAGGCCGGTGCGTGCTTGGTGGTGACATCTATCTTCTGCCCGACATGGTTTCGTCTTTCATCATTTAAGATGAGGGGCAGGAAAGCCTTGATCTGTCTGTGGACAACCCATGTAAATGTAGGTCAGGTTATATATAGAGTTCCTTTGAAATGGAAGCCGAGAGAGAGAGAGAAAAAGGGCTCTGAATGTAAAAATATGTACAGAATAAATTTACTTAGCAATCGTTAAAGGATCATACACTGGTTCCATAAAAATGGCATTTCAAGGGTATTCAGTACAGGCTACTCATTTGAGATTCGGTGACCTAGAACCACCTGGATTTTATAAAGTGGGCTAATATGAACCAGAAGTTTGTGATAAAACAGAGCCAAGTCATTCATAAGGCAACCTAGGTCGGTGACTAGGGCCTAGTTGGTTTTTGGGTCCTAGCTGCCACATGTATGCATCCACTAACCCATTCCTCTCCTTAAGGAAAAGGACATGTGCCAAACAGGAGGGTGTACACGTAAAAAAGGCACCTGGTAAAAAGGACACATGTGATCTACTTGCAAGTGGAAAAGCAGCCTAAAGGCGCGTACACACGCTGGATTTTTTCAAACTACGGGTCATGAGACCCGCCACAGGGCGGTCGTTCTGACAACAGTTCCATGTGAGTACAGGCTGTCGTCAGACTGATAAGACTGATTTTGACTGATCCGCTCGGCGACTGATAAAAAAATTACAATTTAAAAAAATACATAAATAGTTTTCTTAGGGACTGAACTTTGTTAATATGTATGTCAAGAGGGTATATTACTGTTACTTTATAAATTATGGGCTTGTTATTAGCGATGAATGCAAAACTGAAAAAATGCACCTTTATTTCCAAATAAAATTTTGTCAACAGACATCGTGATAGGGACATAATGTAAATGGTGTAATAACCGGTACAAATGGGCAAATAAATTATGTGGATTTTAATTACGGTAGCATGCATTATTTAAAAACTATGATGGCCGAAAATTGAAAAATAAGGATTTTTTTCCAATTTGTTTTTCTTATCTTCCCACTAAAAAAAATTAAGAATAAAATAATTCTTGGCATAATGTACCACCCAAAGAAAGCCTAATTGGTGACGTAAAAAACAAGATGTAGTTCATTTCATTGTGATAAGTAGAAATAAAGTAATTGACAAATGAATGGAAGGAGCACTGAAAGGTGAAAATTGCTCTGGTCCTCAAGGGGTAAAACCCCTCAGTTGTGAAGTGGTTAACAGGAAGAGCCGAGATTCAAACCCTGGTCTCCTGTGTCAAAGGTAGAGCCCTTAACCACAGGGCTGGTTCTCTCATGAAGTAAGGTGAAACATTTGTATCAGGTGTTGAGATTACAAGGGCAGCATGTTTGTAGTGTTTTTACACTAACAGAATGCAGTCAGAGTAGGAGGATAAGCGAGAGTGAGGTGAAGAAGTCATCATTGGGGAAAAGCAGCTTGTGCTGTGTGAGGAGCCTGACAGTGAGTTGGGAGGGAAGAAGCAGGAGAGCAGCAGTGATTCATTTGACTTGCGCAGCAGAAGGGAGGAAGTGGCACTGCTGTCCTGACTGAGGAGGAATGGAGTGGCTGAGGGTGAGCAGTTTGTTTGTCCCAGACTCAAAGCCAGACAGTGTTCTATTGTGTTGAGCTGCAGCATGTTATACGAGAACATTAAATGAAGCAAATTGTCGGGTGCTGTGCGACCATTCCAAATTCGGAGGGGCGGGGGGCACATCCTCACAAGTTTGCCTCAGGAAGCAAAAAGTCTAGAACTGGCCCTGCTTAAAGAGACACTGAAGCGAGACTAAATCTCGCTTCAGCTCTCATATATAGCAGGGGCACGTGTGCCCCTGCTAAAACGCTGCTATCCCGCAGCTTAACGAGGGTCCCTTCACCCCCAACCCACCCCCCGCAAACCTTGGTCGTCATTTTGGTCGCAGAATTTTCCTTCCTGGAGGCAGGGCTAACGGCTGCAGCCCTGCCTCCCAGCGCGTCTATCAGACGCGCATTGCCGCCTCTCCCCCGCCCCTCTCAGTGAAGGAAGACTGAGAGGGGCGGGGGAGAGGCGGAGATACGCGTCTGACAGACGCGCGTGGGGCAGGGCTGCGGCGGTTAGCCCTGCCCCAACCAGGAAGCGCTCCCCCGCATTACGGAGGGGATTTGGG
Source organism: Hyperolius riggenbachi (assembly GCF_040937935.1). NCBI lineage: Eukaryota > Metazoa > Chordata > Amphibia > Anura > Hyperoliidae > Hyperolius > Hyperolius riggenbachi. The sequence continues at coordinate 63,569,763 of NC_090647.1, forward strand.
GGGACAGGGACCCCCGTTAAGCCGCGGGATAGCGGCGTTTTAGCAGGGGCACACATGCCCCTGCTAGCTATGAGGTCTGAAGCGAGATCTATTCTCGCTTCAGACTCTCTTTAACCAGTACACTACCCAGCCACTGACAGGTAGATTTATGCTAAACTTCTTCAGATGAATTATTGTAGAGGAAGCCGAAGAAAAATGTATTTATGAGACATTTTGTAAACGCTAACCGCTCCTAAATGAAAACAAAAATTCCATTTGTGACCAGAGGTGACTTTGACTTTCAGACTTATGCACATATTAGACTTCTTTTTTTTCCCTAAGCAAGCATTTCACAATGGCTTCTATTTCCAAGCCTGTGAAATATTGCTTGTTATGCATAGCTGGTTGCACAGTGTTTACAGCGGAGGGTAAAGTTCCTTGGACCCCGGTGTACTCCTATAGCCACCTGAAGCCGTAAACTGCCTATGTATCACCGCTTTCAAAATTGGATCACAAGCCCCAAATGCCTGCGGCCATCAAGCTGTTAAAGGAAAGGAATAATGTTTGGTTCACGGAACCCGAAAAGCTTTTTATAAATAACGAAACAGGAAAGATGACTGCGGCGCTTTCTCACTTTTATTGCTGAAAGTAATATAATCTGTCGGCAATGCAATAACGCTTTGTATAAAACAAAATGTGTTAAAAGTGCCTGGCTACTTGTCTGTGTTAAGCTGTATGCATTCAGCTGCGCACATCTTTCTGATATTAAAGGCATATTTCAGAGTCCGAGAACGCTGTCAGGGAAGCAGCTGTGGTTTCGGTTTGGTAGGCAGCACAGTGTTAGAGGCAAAACTAAAGTTTCCCAACAAACTAAAGCTTCGAACGAACGCTACAAGGTTCTTGGTCTGGGCCGCCTCTGAGAGAACTAGTATGTGTATGGTGGCCCCAGTACAATGCTGAGAGATCCGACATGCCAGAGTTGCCAAGTGCAGGACAAGCCCATTGTTCCCCGCCTTACACCTCCTGCTACCGTGGCGTTGATCGCTAGGCTATCGTTGTGCCTGTATAGAACTCAACCTTTATGGAACTCTTGCCCGAGGAATCCAGGCCTGATTCCTTTGCATGACAGTAATTTTGCCATACATTACAACTTTTTGACATAAAAAAGAGTGACATTTAAACCACACCGCTGCCACACCCCTAATAATCACGACCCGACACCTCTATCAACACATACCATAAAGATTTCCTAAGAAAAATATGCTGTTTTATAATTCAAACCACGCTGGTTCTTTCTATCCTGATTCATTTTCCTTTATACTAACATATGAAAATAAGAAATATATCAATGGGAACAAAGTTTAAAGTGAGTTCAACACATTTTCAGTAGAAAAATACATATGTTTACATAGATCTGTACGTCAGTCCTTAAAGAGGGACCAATGAGGAAGAAAGAGGGACAGAGGGATTTGATTCTCAAAGAGGGACTTTCCCTCCAAGAAAGGGACAGTTGGGAGCTATGATTTTGCATGTGTTTCCACCTTAAAACAGAATGAAACCCAACATTTCTTCTTTGCTCTAAAAAATTATTTACAGCATATTATATACAACCAGCATTTTTTTTTACTAGAACAGCATTCAAATGGTTACACACAGGACTTAAAAGTTCAGTGCAGAGAAATCTGGAGGCATCTGAAGTGGAGATAATGTTATCTTGTGTTTACTTAATTGTATCAAGTGAGGAATGTGACACATTCTCTGACTGTGCAGAAGCTCCTGGACACAGACAGACACCCAAAGCATTTCTGCCTTCAGTGCATAATGAATAAAACCAGTTATGAATAAAATACAAAGTCCGCTCTCAAAGCAAAAAACTGTACTTTTGGGAACTTGTAATTTCTAAATGAATAATAATACTTATGCACAAAAGCAAATATGATAACCGCATGGCATATAAAAAGTAGGAAAACATGTTTTTATTGAATATTATGTCAGGGTTTTATACCGCTTTAAAGGAAACCTGAACCGAGATGAAAAAAGTAAAACTTAGATAGTCACCTAAGAAGAGGGAAGGCTCTGGATCTCACAGAGCCTTCCAGGTCCTTTCTCCTTCCCCTCGTTTCACTGCTGTCCCCAGTCCCAGGCCACCCATAAGGCAGGGTGAGGCAGGTTCCTTCGGCGGCGGAAGTTGGGGGGGCGACGCCTGCCTGGCCGTGTGCGGGGGAGCGCCGAGCTGGAGGGTGTAGTAGCCAGGAAGGGGGAGCAGCGGGCACAGCGGTGGGGAGGGGGGTCACCTCTGGCTCCCCAATCCGCTCTCCCCCTCCAGCAATTTGCTCAGAGTTCAATTAGTTCAGCCAGGCAGCGGGCAGCGGGGAGTGTAATGTCTTACCTACTTCCTGGATCCTGCGCTGCCCCCTCCCCACCACTGGGACCACTGCTCCCACTTCCTGGCTGTTACCCCCTCCAGCTTGGCGCCTATTTTGAACCGTATACCCCTCCCCAACACGCCCCTTTCCTGCCCCCAAAGCTAAAGTAGTGGTGCTCATTTTAATAACGCGTAATTAAAATTACCGCATTTCTGAACGGAAATCAGTTTTACTGCAACTCGTTCATTTTACCTCAATCACTGAACTCAGAAACATTGGACCAATCAAAGTATGCAGAATATTTCTGCAAAAATCATATTGGTCTAAAATTTTTAGACTAATTACAAGACTCCGATACTACTGAGTATTTCTGAGTCTTGTGATTGGCCCAAAATGTATGTGGTATTCAAATTAAAATTCAACATTCTCTTATCTCTGATAGTCCAATACTTCTGTGCCAACTCGCAAGTATTTGGCCAACCGGACAATGCAAAAAAAGAATTTAAAAAAGACACCTTGGAACTCAGAAAATCAAAAACCCGTAGAATTGTTAATCGAAAACAAAAATTTCACCAAATCAGAAATCGGCATTTCGACCATCCCTAAGCTAACATCCTCCACTAATGAGAGCTGCCATTATTTTTAGCCCACAAATAGTGCCACACTTATGTCTTCTTCAGAAATGAACCAATACGAGGAAGGTCTACGAGAGCGGAGGTCCTCTTTAAGTTAAGAGTAGCTATATTTGATTGTCACATGGTTTGCCTTTTGAGTGGGCGGAAAGCGAAGCTTCCACTGGGGCTCATAGCTCTGTAGCCACCCCGCTGTTACCAGTAATAGACTCAGTACAGTTCTCTTCTCCTGGCTGACATAACTTTATGGTGAAAGCAGAGAGGCTGATAAACATGCACAGCTTGCGCTCAGGATCATGACTCTTCCAGGTACATTTGACAGCCTATTATTCAGCAAACATACAAACATCGATGTTCTCATGTGACACCTTCACATCTCTTCACAGTTCCTGACATTATTAGCGGAGACATGGAGTCTGCCATGGCAGTTGATCTGAATCCCTGGGTGGAATACGAATTCCGAGTGGTTGCCTCGAACGGCATAGGAACCGGGGACCCCAGCATACCTTCCCGCGTTATCAGGACTAACGAAGCAGGTAATGTCCCTTTAATGTCTTCCTTTGTGTGCCCATGACCTTTCTGCAGCTAATGGTGCGGACTGCAGAGCTACCATAACGTGGGCTCTTAATGTCCCATACTGCACTGCATGATATTCATCTGTACTCGTGCTTTGTTATCAAAATGCCACAGTCCTGCAGCAGGCTGTAAAAATATTTAAAGGACAAGTTCACAAAAATCTATTTTATCCATTTTATTTGTATATATTTGTTTCCTTGTAAAGTGTATATTTAAGCACCCTGCTTGTGTCATATTTTGATCTTAAAGAGGAACTCCAGTGAAAAAAATGTAATAAAAAAGTGCTTCCTTTTTACAATAATTATGAATAAATGATTTAGTCAGTGTTTGCCCATTGTAAAATCTTTTAAATCCCTGATTTACATTCTGACATTTATCACATGGTGACATTTTTACTGTTGGCAGGTAATGTAGCTGCTGCTTGCTGTTTTGGCAGTTCGAAACAGCTGTAAACAGCTATTTCCCACAATGCAACAGGGTTCACAGACAGGAAACTTCCAGAAGTACCTCGGTACTCAAAAGTTTCTTGTGGGAGGGGTTTCACCACAATATCAGCCATACAGCGCCCCCTGATGGTCTGTTTGTGAAAAGCAATATATTTCTCATGTAAAAGGGGGTATCGGCTACTAATTGGGATAAAGTTCAATTCTTGGTCAGAGTTTCTCTTTAAAGTGATACATAAAGGACCACAATTGCGAAAATCATACAATTTTAAATACATGTAAACACATACAAATACGAAGTACATTTCTGTAAAATGAGATTTAAATTACTTTTCTCCTATTTTGTTGTCACTTACAGTAGGTAATAGAAAGAACTGACAGGTTTTGGACTAGCCCATCTCCTCATGGGGGATTCTCAGGGATTTCGTTATTTTCAAAAACACTTAGTAAATTGGCAGTTGCTCCGCCCAACAGCCAAATCAGTGTGCAGCGAGCTGGAGGCTGGCCAGCATCTTTGTATAAATCCTTTTCAGGGAGTGTCTTTATAAAGAATAAAGGCAATGCTGAGAATCCCCTATAAAGAGGTGGACTAGCCCACAACCTGTCGGTTCTGTCAGATTTCTACTAACTACTGTAAGTGACAGCAACATAGGAAAAACATAATTTATGGCTCCTTTTACTCTGGAAGAAACTTACTTCTTATGTGTATGTGTTTTCATGTAGTTTACATTTTTTTTGTGATAGTGGTTGCTTAACAAAGTGAAGAGATAAACAATTGTATCTTAATCCACAGAAATTAGAACACAAAGTATCCGGGCACCAGCAGCAGCAGTATGCTTAGTAAACCTTTAATGCATCCCCAAACCACATGACATACAAAGTGAAATGCCTAACGTCGTTTCACAGGACAAAAACCTGCTTCTTCAGAGGCAACCAGTAACACAGTGTCACAGTGTCACAGCACTGTGTTACTGCGCCCTCCGTATCGTGCCGCCGGGTCCCCGCCGCTCAATAGCCCCCCCCCCCCCCCCCGGCCGGTCACTTGCATAACTTTAATGGTCACTTGCATAACTTTGCCATAATGCTAACACTGTGCAAGTTAGGGATGGAGTAACAATCTTAGAAATGTATTGATAGGTACAATGTTGGTGGGAATACTAGCATGACCATTTCCTATGACATTTGAGCAATCAGAAAGTGATTGATTGCTTGCTGAATCTGACCATCATCTGCCTGTATGTGGTTTGCATTAAGGTTGCCACACACGATAGAATAAAATGATCCAATTTTACAACAATTTGATAAATACATTTCCTGGTTTTGTTCAATAAAAGAAGATCAAACCTGGTACATTTTACTGATCTTTTTTTTAATTAAAATTCAATAGTGTAGGGTATATAGTACATTTCTTTATTTTATAGACCCAAGCAATTTTTTTGTAATCTTTTTTTTTTTTTTTTGTTTCAGAATTGGGTAAACGGTGTGATACGTTGATCAGATTTTTCAAATGTTATAATCAAAAATTCATTGATTCCTGAACTGCAAAGAAATTAAAAAATTGTTTGGTTTGCGGCCACTTTTAGGCCAGCTAACCAGTGTATTAACACGGAAATCCCCGAAGGCTGTTTTTGTCATTGGGGTGCAATGCCGAAATGCCAAAAACAGCCTTCGGGGATTTCCGCATTAATACACGGCAATTCCCATCCGGCAGCAAGCCAAACAGGAGGTAAGGCTCTCTAGCGCTTACTTCCTGTGGCCGAAAAAACGAATTGCGCCGAAGTATATTGGCAAAATATGCTTCTGCGCATGCGCGCCGCAACGCTACTATGCAATTTTTTAAAATATACGTGTCACCATAGATTTACATGATTTCCGGTCTGCCGCACATCGTGCAAGTAGCTCACCAACGTCTGGGAGCACTCGCAGCAAATACGTCACTTCCGCTGCATCACCTCGCTATGAAAGGCCCCATAGACTTTCGTTGGTGTAGCATTGGCTTGCTGTAAAAACAGGCCAACGCAACGCCAAAGTGTGAAAGGGCCCTTAGAATAGCATCTCTTGAGCAAATCTGCACAAAGCTGCTTGTCTCGCATGTCGCTCATTAACTGCAAGCTGTTTAAAGAAAAAGGCAATTTTACTTTTACTACTGCGCAATATAAATAATAAAAAGAGAAGAAATATATACCCGAATATAAAAAGACACTGCGCGTTCCTTCTAAAGCGTGTCTGAGTACGATCTCAGTGCATCATTTTTATTTAATTTCCATTTGTCTAAAGGTACTCATACATACGAGATGGCAGCTTTATGTCTGTGGCGATACTTTCTTTTTGTGCGCATTTTTTGTGTTTCATTCTATACGTGGGATTTACATATCATCATCACCGTACTGAGAATTTCTCAAAATAGAAATGTGTGTGTCAGACCGGCAAATTTTATGGAAACTTCAGTGGAGAGATTAAGGTAGCCTTACATCTAGCCATGATGGGCAGATTCGACCAAGAGACAAGTCTTTTGGCTCCCCATACTGTGGTGTATGGCCATTTCCCGATCAATTTCAGCATTAAATCTCTCGGGAATTAGCCGAGCACGCCACTTCCGCCGCTTCGCTGACCAGACGCTGTTCCCTTAAAGGACTTACGAGGCTCAATAGCCCCCCCCCCCCGGCCGGTCACGACCGCACGGCCCGGGTCGGGCTCTCCAGCCTCTGCCAATATGGCCGCCGGAGCTGGCTGCGGCTGTGCGGATCGGGTGGTTGGCCCTAGAGCTGCGCAGCCGCGGCCAGCTCCGGCGGCCATATTGGCAGAGGCTGGAGAGCCCGACCCGGACCGCGCGGTCGTGACCGGCCGGGGGGGGGGGGGGCTATTGAGCGGCGGGGACCCGGCGGCACGATACGGAGGGCGCAGATGGTGTCCTCCGTGTCTTTTAAACAGATGCAGGTACTTTTTAACTTTTTTTTTATATTTTGGCCTCGTAAGTCCTTTAATGTGCCCCTCAGTGCACTATACATGACCTGTCTGTGGCCACCGCTTATCCTCTGCTGGCCTCCACTGGCTCCGGACGTTGTCCTTGGTCCATACATGCACTCTACATGGTTGCCAGCATACGTGTGGATGTATGTGTAACATTACTGAAGCAAACCCTGTTTGGCACGTGTATGGACGAAGGACATTAGGGGGGGCAAGCATCTGAGGTTTTGAATGTTGGACGCTTGTCCTAATATATCTTGCCGTTACCACCACGCACCCAATTGAGTAAGACGCCCCTATATCTTGCAGAATGTCTGAATAATTAATGCGGCCAATTTCGGGACGATCGGGGATGCACTTGACGGCCCTAATCTGATTCCGATTATAATAATGGAATCAGATGGTCAATCGGCCACCAAGTCGCCTAATACTATGACCACCTTTACTCTAATTATGATGTTTGCATTTTATTAATTTACAAAGCATGTTATTTTATAACGTTCAAAATTTTGAGATAATTCGACCTCACAATGGTGGTGTTTATTTTTTTTTTTTTTTGATGACTTCAGTCTGCCTTGGAGGGGGGTAGAGAAGGTCGAGCCGGTTATGCCGTATGTGTTTTGACGTACGGTTATGGGTGATTACTTCCACACTTTGTCCTCCAGGCACTAACCTCTTCTGCAAGTAAGAGATAATAGCAATAACCATATGGGAAGCCTATAACATTAACATGCGTTGGTGAAATGGATGCAGATTAAGGGATCCAGAGAGGAATCTTAATTGCCATTACCAGAGTCAATATGCAATTTGTTTTCCCCCTTCTCAGGCTTAGACATGACTGTCAAAGGTTTTGCTGAGGAGACGATTGGGATTCTTCGGGTCAATATAACTGTAAATGCAGAATGAGGAGTTATGCTGCTGAACTGAATTTGCATTTCACTGCATTTCATTTTTCTTTCATATCATCTAATGTCTTTAGGTAAGTACAAGGGACCCTTTAGAGGAACTGCTTCCCCTTGAAATAGTAGGAGAAATTAAACATGGTGTATTGTGGGAAGTCAAGTCAGTGCAGAGGTAAAGGCGTGCATGAAAAAAGGGTGCCAGCAAAAAAGGGCTGTATAACGAATTGTCGCCGGTGATAACAAAATCTCAGTAACGATAAACATCATTAACGAAATTGGTTAACAATAAATACCCTTTTAAACAGACGGGGATAATAATGAAAATATATTAACGTTAAAAATTGTTACGTATTTCAACAATACAGCTTAACACAACCCTACTCTAATACAGAACCCTCCCCTGGTGGTGCCTAACCCTAACAACCCCCCACCCCCGGGGTTGCCTAACCCCAACCACTTCCTGGGTGTTGCCTAACCCTAACCACCCCCCTGGTGGTGCCTAACCCTAACCACTCCATCCCTCCACCCCTCCCCCCCCCCGGTGTTGCCTAACCCTAACTACTCCCCAGGTGATGCCTCACCACCCCTCCTTGGTGATATCTAACATATGTACGCCTGTCCTCCTGGAGACCACCGCTGCTGATGATGATTGCAACCACACGCCTTTTCATGCACATGCAGGGCCGTACTGTGGCTCTGCGAAACAGTAGAGCTGCGCTTGTGCATGACAATCACAATCTAATCCCTACAATAGTCATTTGTTTTTTATAGTTTCTTATCCCTACCATATTCTTATGTCTTTCATGGTCACAGGCTAGGTTAATACCACACTTCAAATCGGACCAATTTCCAGAGTGTTGATGGGTTCTATGTTATCTTTAGGATCTGTTCAGACACGTCCGTTTTCATCATATCCATTGTCTTCATTGTGGTAGTGTAGCCCAAAGTCCTATCTTGCCTAACATTTCTAGACAACACATGAAAAACAGAGAGACAAGAATGTTTCCATGGGCTACAATGGACACCATGATTGCATGGACAGACACAGAGGATCATACATAGGACTGCCCAGATCAGGGCCGGTTTAAGCAACAATGGGGCCCCAGGGCAAAATAAACCTGGTGGCCCCCCCAACAGATAACCCGGAACAAAAATCGGCATTAAGGGACCTTTTTTGCAGCTGGTATAGTCAGGGTGTGAAGCCCCAATCGGTCGGAGCTCCACATTCTGGCTACCCCAGCCTGCATGGGGGACAAGGGGTTAAAAAGTTTCAGGAGGGGAGACCCCACATAATTTAAAAAAAAAAATTCCCACACTCTAAACATAAAAAAAAATTGGGAAAATAGGAAAAAATTCCAGGGATCTTCATGCAGCCATATTGCGACTGTATAGCGATCCCTGGCCAAAGCGCTGCGGCTGCGTATGGACCCCCTGGAAACCCCGTCAGGAAATTTATTGCTCTTTCTTTTGATGCATGTAAAATTACACTACCGTTAGGTTTGCTACTAAAAGGGACATTTACCGCATTTAAAAGTATAATTTTTTTTCTTCGAAACTTTAAAATCGATTTTCTCAAAAACTATCAGGTCTTTTTGAAAAAATGTTTTTTCCTCTTATTCCCAATGATCTCCTTAATATATCCTGCAAATTTACAGTTTCTAGCATTTAAGGTGGATTTGCTATTGACCATTAAAGTCGGCAGGTTTTTAAATGTGTATTTTTTTTCCTTTGAAACTTTAAAATCGATTTTCTCAAAAACTATAAGGTCGATTTAAAAAATGTGTTTTCTTCTTGTAGCCACTGGGGGCCCCTACAAGCTCTGGGGCCCTGGGGCAATTGCCCCCTTTGCCTCTATGGTAGCGCCGGCCCTGGCCCAGATTGCCTGTCTGGCATACTGTAGACTTTTTGTAAGGCCAATTTTGGGGAAAGACAATTAACTTATATGAATGTTCCTAGGATATGTGAAATACGTACGCATACATATTGTTCGGCTGCTGGTGAGCTGCACACAGGGTAAGTCGAACGACGGATCACCCTGTTGTTGCTCAAATCCCCAGTGGTGGTAAATACTATTCCCCCTCCAAGTCCTAGCAACTGGGAAGGAGATGTGATTTGGGGTCTGGCTGTTGCTTGAACCCTGAATCACACTTACGCACACCGCGCACTATAACATTACTGCTATAGCGGCACCCAGTTTCGTTGCTGAGCGCCATATGCCAAAACCACCTACTTCACATAGGAAGCTTCTAGAGGATCCAGAGACTTCCCTCTTTTTACATTTCTATTTTTTTTCTTTAGGTTTGCCTTGGGTCTTCTTTCAAATCAGAATTTAATTTATTTGCCAAGTATGATGGTTGCCGTACCCGGAATTGGTTGTGGTACACATGGCATAGGCATTTTATATGACAGAACAAGGACAAACAGGAAGTATACATTGAGATGGGTATACAGTGATCTCCCCAGAAATATGTTCAGCCGGGTCGCATAAAAAAGTAGCCGGGTGAGGCGAGATGAGAGAATGCAGGGCTGGTGCTTCTGTGCATAACTCTGCTTACAGCATAGGAGGAGGTGAGCTGATAACAGCCGGGTGCATACCAAAACTAGCCGGGTGGAGCACCCGGCTAAGAGAGCCTGGGGAGAACACTGGGTATAGCAACATACATTGGGGAGGTATGGGGGGCATTCATTGAGAGCACTAGCAGCTCAGGTGTGGGGCAGTACTACCAAGAGTGATGAGAGTTCGTAGATCAGAGCCCTTGCTAAGGGCCAGGGTGCCACAGACGGACATGGTGGGAGGAGTTGGAGTTCAGGTGGAGGACGGACAGCTTGAGGGAAGAAGGTGTTCCTGCCTCTGGTAGTTCTGTAGTTCTGTAGGAGATGGTCCTGTAACGTCGGCCTGTTGGTAGGAGTTCCAAGTAGTGACCATCCAGGTTGGAGGTGTCATTCTTTAAAGAGGAGCTGTCAGCCATACTCGCTCAGAAAAAAACCCACACATATAAGTAGATAAATACTTGCTCTACTTACATAACATAAGTATTGCACTGCCCAAGTTTTGATTTTAGTGATTTTTCTGCAGTAAAAAAGGAGTAAATTTTAAGTGTGGTTATTTTAAAGCCAATCCTGATGTAATTTCTTTCCTTACTCTCCTCTGCCTGATTTGCCTGCCCTTGACTATATAGAGTCCATTGTCTCAGCATGAGAAATATTGGCCAATCAGAGAGGAACAGAGGTGTGGGAGGGGAAAACAAGAAGGAAAGAGGCTTCAGCCAATCAGGCTGCATTAGTTAAGTCTGAGGGGAAGTAGAGAAGCAAAAAAGGACAACCCAGCATGCCCTGCAACTTCCTTTCTGTGTACCAAATTTTGTGTGTACCAAACAAGAGTCAGGTAAACTGGGGGATGATCATTTATCAACAAGAAAAGCAATAGTGATTTTAACTTTTGGATTGCATGGTTAGCATCCTTATTACTTCTTTTCCAGATAAAAATAAAGAATTTATTTTTGATTTTATGCCCGACAGTTACACTTTAAAGGCTGTAACTGAGAAAATATGAGATTGTGCTGTATACAGCTCTATGGCGGAGATGATATTACTTCTACACCTCATACAGAACCAGTGGTTGACCAGGGCAGATCCAGATAAACCAAGATTTCAACAACGGATCTGTTAAAAAAGGAGAATCCTGTGACTGCTGTGTTGAAAGTCATGGAGCTCTTCTATTGCAAAAGTTTTCCAAGGAGATTGCTTGACTGTATGCATCATTTTACGCATCTGTCGAAACAGCAAAACCCATTAATTAGAAATGGAGCCTCCATGTATTTTATCACTGAATTTGGGAAAGCTCTGATTTATGAAGTTATATGTATCATGTTTTCCCATATTATGGTTTTGTGATTAATTATTGTGTTACTGATTGCGTGAATGCACAGAGAATGCATAGTACACAGATCATAAAGTAATAAATAAATCATGAAGCTGTCATATGTTGATATTATTAATAATTTCACAGGAAGGAAGCGAGTGTGTGTTGGACATTCAAGGACATTTCCATTGCAGAATGACCATTACTTTTTATGGAAGCCCCTAAGCCCCCCCCCCCCGTCCACAAGAAATAGGCCGCTGCATACACTGTAAAAAAAAAAAAAAAAAAAGGACAGGATACAATGGCTTGCATGAAAAAATAATATTCAGTCATAAATTGTACAAAACAATTCAATAGCATAATCTTAATAAGATTTTTTTGGGAAATGATAAGCTCATTTTGAGAGTACATATTGTGGCACCAGTGAGTGGGTTGGGTGCAAGGTGGTAATTTCAGTATCAGTAATATCGCATCACCTATATATTTTACTATTGACTTACCCAGCGCCCTATTCTTACACTGCCCCCCCCCCCTCCAGTGCCTAACACTAACTATCCCTCCAGTGCCTAACATTAACCCTCCCTCCAGTGTCTAACACTAACCCTCCCTCCAGTGCCTAACAGTGACCACACCTCCAGTGCCTAACACTAACTTTCCCTCCAGTGGCTAACAGTGACCCCTCCTCCAGTGCCTAACACTAACCCTACCTCCAGTGGCTAACAGTGACCCCCTCCCTCCAGTGGCTAACAGTGACCCCCACCTCCAGTGTCTAACACTAACCTTCCCTCCAGTGCCTAACACTAACCCTCCCTCCAGTGCCGAACAGTGACCACACCTCCAGTGCCTAACACTAACCCTCCCTCAGTGGCTAACAGTGACTCCACCTCCAGTGCCTAACACTAACCCTCTCTCCAGTGACTAACACTTACACCCCCTTCAGTGTCTAACACTAACCCCCCAGTGCCTAACCCTAACACCCCCAACAGCCAAATAACCACAATTAGTATCTGGTTGGCTATGATAAGTACTAGCTAATCATCTACAAATAGTGTAATTCAACCCTATGTACTACCCTATATAGTAGGCGATCGGCTACTTCTATTTGCATCAGGCACCCAATTAATCACCTGGGCACCCCAATACCCAAATGAGCTGATCCGTAATTTTGATTGTGATGCCAGTAACTGCCAGTAACTCTCAGATCCTCAATATGCTCCTCTTTTCACACCTACCACCTTGCATCCTTAATAGCCTCACTGACGCCCGAACCACTGATCACCATGCACTTCTTTGATTGAAGCTAAAGAAGCACAATGACCTCTTCTGCTAGGGAGCCGGGTTACAGGCAGAAGCCGGACATTGGAACACCGAATAAGTACAATAAACTTTATTCACACAGGAAAAAAAGCGCAAATCAGAAGCACTGTACAGTTTACTGTACAGCGTTTCCAAATTCCGGGAATCATGGTCGCAATCACACTCGGAATTGCTGCACAAAGCGCTTGCACAATTTCAAAGTGCAGCAGCGATTCCTAATGGGTTCCGTCCCTTAGGGCCGGTTCAGATGGGCACTTGAGTAAAACTAGCACAGAAGCTTTTGGCATTGGTTTTTGTCATTTTGAGTCCTCTAGGCCCTCTAGAGTCTAGGGGGACACAGATGACAAACTTAGTTGATCCTGGACTAGAATAGATGATGGGATAAAGTGCAGCATTTATGCAGACAACGGGAAAAAACGGTATCGTTGTTTAAAAAGGATCATTTGAATGGACAGCACTTGAGCAACGAATACCATGACCGCAAGTGACAGCACTTATAACACTTATAACACTCAAGACAATTATTTTAACACCCTAAGATGATTTTATTGTGTGCATGAAAAAAGGGCACCAGGAAAAAGGGGCTCGGCTGGATTACGAATTGGCGTCGGTGGATAACAAAATCTTAATAACGATAAACATCGTTAACGAAATTGGTTATGATAAATACCATTTTAAAAAAGATGGAAGTTGATTATAAAAATATATTAACATTAAAAATCGTTACATAATTCAACAATACGGCTTAACCCAACCCTACTCTCACACAGAACCCTCCCCTGGTGGTGCCTAAAACTAACCACTCTCCTGGTAGTGCCTAACCCTAACCACCCCCTCCTCCCCCCGGTGGTGCCTAATCCTAACCCCCCTGGTGTTGCCTAACCCTAACCACCCCCCTGGTGGTGCCTAACCCTAACCACCCCCACTGGTGGTGTCTAACCCTAACCACTGCCCCGCAGAAACACCCTTTTACACATAGAAATGATAATATACAGTACTTGATAATGTAAAATGTGTACATGCAAACATAATAATATGACAAAAACAATAACGTTAATGTTCTAATGTTGTTAACGATATTTATTGGGCTCCCTTTTTTTCTGCTTTTTTCGCCCTATTACCAATAATTGCATTAGAGTCTATGGTGGCACCCTTTTTCGTCCACTAGCTGCCGGCACCCATTTTTCCTGCTACCATTTTGTTAATCACACAGGCATCACAGGTGCTAAACTGACAACTGAGAACAGTGGGTAAACTGGAAACTTGTATACATCAAGCTTTTTAACACTTGTAATTTCATCAGGCCTGAGGGTGATTTACTCGTCCCCCGTAAGCTTGCCATTTGGGGCAATTAAAGACAGCAATTAAGGAGCATCATCACTTGGATTAGAGATTACCCAGCAAGCTCATGGTGAACCACAACTCCTAGGAGTGTGTAAGGGGCTGTAAAGGAACAAAAAGCTTTCTTACTAAAATGCTATGCTCATGAAATAAAGAAAAAAAACTAGGCTACCTGATCCTCGGGTGTGGCTGTGCAGATCAGGTAGCCTCCAAAACCGCCGCTCCTGTGGGCCGCCATGGCCCACTTTCACATTCATGACCTCTGGGTCATGACGCTGGAATGAGAGATTCATTCTTTCATTCACAGCATCCAGGGAGGTGGGGGAGCGGCAGGGGGCGTCACCAGGGATGGCAGCTCTGAAAACCCTGCAGGAACTCCCCTGGCGGGCATTTTGAACAGGGTATCCCTCACCCAAAGGTTTACCTCTGAAATAGCGACAAATATTGTCACCAATTTCAGGGGGGCTATAGCACGGTGGTGGGGGGCAGAGACTGGCGGTGTGGGGACACAGAGGCATGTCATCTGCCCCCCAAAAGAACGCCTCAGGTTCTCTTTAAAACAGAAGGTATTTGTGATTATTCAGGTTGGAGTGAGATTATGAGGTCTCCCACCATACATCACTGCTGAATATGCAAATCATCCCTTGTTGTCCCTGTAAGCTAACCCCACCTCCAGATCCGCTGGCATGCAATGATGTGTCAGCTTGTTAATTAAACAGAGAAACAATAATCCAACATGCATAAAATCTGAAACAGTCTATATGCATGGAATTGAAGTGAAAACCACTAACACGAAAACGAAAAAAAAACAGACAACGGGAGCCCAGATGGTGCAGTATGTCACAGCGAGGATGGAAATAATATCAAATATGCGTAGATATAGTCACAAAGGTGGGTTGCACAAGGGGCAACCTACCACTTCAGGCAGGTGGAGATACACAAACCCGACTCCACTTGGGTATCACAAAATACTGGATTATTTGTCAAGCTCTTCGGAGGTGGCTTACCTCAATAGATGACGCGTTCACATAAAATGAACTATTTATTAGTGTAAGCACAGGCAACGCGTTTCGTGGGGACTTGCCAACTTCCTCAGGCCAATTCAAGTGCCTCTAGGTACTGGAAGCCATATGTGGGCGCCTCTCAATGCAGCAGTGATGCATTGTGGGACACCTTATATGCTCACTCCAACCTACACAATCACAAATACCTTCTATTTGAAGAAGGCAAACTTTGGTTTCCCATGTATTAGGTTACAAGTATCTTTCTCCTCTCTCCTGCTGTTGACAAGCTCCGAGTGTTACATCCTGATTGACCATTGAAATTAAAAATAAAAAACAGATACGCTAACTGTCCATAATCGGACAGGATGCACGTTCACCGCCGTCTCTCAATGTTGGGTGTAGCCCTTTAGTCCGGAGCACACGGAACGGAAGTCGCTCGTCTGCCTTTATCGCATGACCTCATCGTGTCTTTTATAGAATAACATTTACATTATCTCTTATGTTATTATTAATAATTCAGATGTCTTCTTCACCAGCGGTGGTGCCATAAATATGCAAATATAACATAGATATTAAGACAGATGCATATAAATGAGGCCGTCCAGCTCATGAATATTCAGCAGGAGCCATGTGGTGCCAGTAATAAGCAATGTTACATCTGTGTGAATTTTATTTTACAAGTCCCAGTTCCCAGCATCTGCCGGAGCCGGCTGACCCACTGACAATGCTCTGCTGTGCATAGGCTGATGCTATTCATCTTTACGGCCAGGAGTGGAGTTATGCCCCAACTATTTCACTGCTGAAAACATTTCTGACTATTTATAGATGCCTGCTCTTGATATTAAGCAAATAAAGAGAAGCAGGAAATGTGGGTGCCTTCGGCTAATGGACAATTTGGGCGCCCAATAGCGGCTAATGCAAATATCGACGCCAAAAGCAGAAATTTGGGCTCCTGATAAATAGTGAGCGCCAGGCCCATCTAGATGAAATATTTCGTAAATTATCGGTTTGAAATTTATAGTTTGACATTTTTAAATGGTTCAGTTTTGAAATGCATCATTTTTGAAACCCATTATTTTTTATATCTATGTTATTAACAGCAGGGGTAACGACGTGCTGGTAATAGTGTAGACATAAGCGGCTGGGCACATCCAGTAAAAAAACCTTTATTGTATCCAATTTTAAAAGAGTTGCAACCACAGCAACAGTGCAGCAGTGGTCGCATGCTGACCCCTCTCCCTCCTGCTGCACTGTTGCTGTGGTTGCAACTCTTTTAAAATTGGATACAATAAAGGTTTTTTTACTGGATGTGCCCAGCCGCTTATGTCTACACTATTACTGGCTTGGAGGAACTGCAATTTTGGGCTTTGAGCACTCCGGAGTAATCCATTACAGGGACCTTGTGCACCTCTTTTCTTCAGATTGGTGTAACGACGTGCTGGAGTGGTTAAGGTAAGGTTAGAGAAGCGAAAAGACAGCTCTTCCTGTGCTGAGTAATGTAGGGGAATAAAAGTCATATATTTTCCTACTCGTCACCTAATTTTAGGCTTTCCTCTTCCTAGGTAAGTATTTCTTTTTTGTGTTCCAAGCCACCTTGGGTTCGCTTTAGCCAGTTCTGGACCACGGGTAGTAGGATCTACACCTCATCCGTGGCTCCCTAACTCTGATGCAGCAAAGATTTTACACCATGGCTTTCCGCAGTCCCAAGCCCATCCCTGGTTGCCACGGCCGTGGGCTCAGCGGTCATGAGACAGCCGAGCTTCCTCCTATTCGTAAGGAGCAAGTTCCTTTGGCTCCTTACCAGGTGATCACAGTGAGCTAATCACAGACCGGCTGCATGAAAAAAAAGGCTCTGGTCCTTAAGGGGCCAGAGGGCACGGCCCAGAAGAAGTTAAAGGGTAGGAATCAAAAACAAATTGGAGAAGGGTCATCTCTTTTTGTCCATATTTTTATAAATAAACACCTAGGCTAACTGAAGACTTGATGTCCACTGATTCTGTTCCCCAAATCACATGACTAGAGTGTGTGATAACTGACCAATGGGCGCAGTTTAGAGAGGCAGGTAGAGGCAGGCACAATTTAATGTTCAGACTGAAGTCCCACTCTATAAACATCAAAAGCGGCTATTTCACAATCACAGCAAATAAATGAATAACATTAAATCCAGCAATAAAGCAATCAAGACAAACGTACCGTACATCATTTTTCACCTTTTCTTTTTGTAACAGGTTCCATTTAACCCCATTTTCTGTGACCTTCATTAGAGTTAACCACCCACCTTTTAAACGTTCCAGTGATATAATCATTGGGGAGACTCTTTGGTGATACAGTTGTGCATTATTTATTTCTGTAAATGTAGGCTACGTAACTTGTGTGGCTAGCGTCGGGGGGACGCAGATGCGCCGATAAGCTCAGAAAATCTCATACACTTAAAAAATTCCCAGAAGAGCCAGCCTGTCACTTTTTTCAACACAAAAAAATTGAGATGAAAATGAATCTTTTCTCAATCGGATCTTCAAACTGAGCGTAGGATCACAGTTATGATTAGATGTATCATTTCTGTTTTCTAAGTCACTCTGTTACTAAACAAAATGACTCATAGATAGGGGAAGGGGGGGATAGGGTGACAGGAACAACTTCCCAGTGTTAATATTCTGTACAATTTGTCACGTGGGTAGTCAGCGGAGCCTGCGGAAGACACGCATGAGAATCTCTGCATTGCTTCATTGCAGAAAGTCTGCACAACTTGCAATTCATCATTTTTGTATAGATATATATATCTTTTTCTGCTGCCGAGTTAATGAATCAAATGGCAGTGAGAGTAAAATGTGAGTTATCTCTGTGAATAAAAAAGGCAGCTGTGATTTTATGGAATCTTACAAAAATTCATCAAGTAGTAAGTGTTTGCTTTGCTTTTTTATGTGACAGGCCTATTTTAGCTAGTGATAGAGTTATTGAGGACCCATTTAAAAAGTCTTGTTTTTTATTCTTCATTTGTTTTGCTACTTTGACACTGTTATGGCTTCATCATACTTCTGCATATTGTGGAACAAAATTATCAGTGTTTGTGCTGCCAAAATTTTAGCAAAAACAGAACAATCTTTCCAAAACAAATGCTTAATTGCAGCCAAATATACTGCCTGACCAAAAAAAGGCCAAATAATTATTTTCTGTTGGACCATCTTTTGGTTTGGTTACTGTGAGGGGCGTAGCAATAGGGGGTGCAGAGGTAGCGACCGCATCGGGGCCCTTGGGCCAGAGGGGCCCTAAAGGGCCCTCCCTCAACTACAGTACTAGCTCTCTATTGGTCCTGTGTTCATATTTATCACTTCTATAGATACTTTGAATAGTGGTAATCATTAACAAAACTGTTCCCTATCCCCTTCTTGCACCTCGGACACTGTAGTTGCCATTGGCAGGTTTTGGAGCGCCGTATCAATTGTTATGTACAGAGTGCTTGGGGGGCCCCAATGTAAAACTTGCATCAGGGCCCACAGCTGCTTAGCTACGCCACTAGTTACTGTATGCATCCGCTGTGGCATCATTTTAATGAGCTCCTGCAACATCACATATGTATATATGTAATAGGCTAAGTGCCTCAACCTTCAACTTAAGCAAGAAGAAGAAGTAGCGCCCTGCTCCCAGAGGCGGTCCTATACTTGCCGCCGAGCTGGAGGGGGTAGCGGGCAGGAAGGGGGTATTGGGCACAGCGGTGGGGAGGGGGGGTCGGGTCCCCCATCTGCACTCCTCCTCTAGCTTAAGTTCAATGGAAAACAAAAGTTTGCTAGCTTAGAACAGAAATAATTTGCGACACTTCAGATTGGAGTGAGCTTGAGATGTCTCCCAGTGCATCACTGCTGAATATATGCAAATTAACCATTGTTGCCCTTAGAAGCTAAACATTGCATTCCAGCGGTTCTGGAGGTGTGTTTAACTTCTAAGGGTAACAATGGTTAATTTGCATATATTCAGCAGTGATGCACTGGGAGACATCTCAAGCTCACTCCAACCTGAATTATCGCAAATTCTTTCTGTTCTAAAAAAGCAAACTCCTTAGCATTTTAGTAAGGGGGCTTTTAGGACCATTGTAGCCCCTCACACACTCCAATGAGTTCTGGTTCACCATGAGCTTGCTGGTTAGTCTGTAGCTTAAGTGCAGCAGCAGCTGCCGTTATTAGTAAGAGACAGCGGGTGGGGATGACTCACTTCTCCCGCGTTCCACTGTCAATGTTCGTACCCTTTCTCGTGCCTACCCCCTGTGACCCATCTTGCAAGGGTCATAAAATAAGTGTGGACATTATAATCTTCACACCCATAACAAGTGTAGCCACAAAAACACCTGATCTGCAGGATGGACCACTTTATCAGAGAGAATGAAGTAGTAGTTGGGGCCCCCTTACAGCTCCCCCCCCCCCCCTGCAGGGGCATCTCCCCTCTAGTTATGCAGTCCATCCGTCCATTAATGGCAAGTGAAAGGAATATGGAGTGCGCCATCAAAGGGGTAGCTAAAAATCATTGGGCACACAGAACATTTACTTTATGATGACACCCAAAGCCCTAGGCACATTTAAAGGAAACCAGAGACAGCCAGAGATGGGAAAATGAAAAAGATTTTATACATACCTGGGGCGCAGGCGTGGCCAGTTGTACGCATCCACAGGTACTCCCTCCGTCTCGCCAGCACCTGCTTTATGCACGTGCCTGCGCAGTACGGAGGGAGCGCACTGCGCTTGCGTCGACTGGCCCTGACTGGCCGAAGTGACGGGACACAGTACCGACGATAGAGGCAGCGGAGGACGGCGGTGTGGGAGCGATCCATGCTGATGGGGCTGGAGGAAGCCCCAGGTATGAATAAAACTATTAGGGCATACTTCTCTGAGGCTCTTTAAACATAAGAACTGCACAACCACAGAATCAGATATAAGTGAACTGGACAACAAACAATGTTACACTTTGGTGGTAGTTTGAGAGCTTACCTGCACATAGTTTTCAAAATCTGTCGACCCCCAGACAGTATTGCAAGTGGTAGAATTTGCCTCTCATTAACAAACAAAATTTGATGTGTGTATGCACCCTTAAAGTGGTGTGAAACTCTTTTGCTCTGAAAGATTATTCACAGCATAAAATCTACTGCCACAAAAAATTATAGCAGAACAGCATTCAAACAGTTAAAGAGGAACTCCAGTGAAAATAATGTAATGTAGTGATTGTCAGTGTTTGCCCATTGTAAAATCTTTTAAACCCTTGATTTACATTCTGACATTTATTACATGGTGACATTTTTACTGTTGGCAGATGATGCAGCTGCTGCATGCTTTTTTGACAGTTGGAAACAGCTGTAAACGGCTATTTCCCACAATGCAGCAAGGTTCACAGACAGGAAATTGGCAGGAGTAAGTACTTAGGCAGGGAACACACTTGACTTTCAGTTTTCCGCGCGCGTTTTTCTGCATACTTTTTCTGCACACCAAGTGTGTTTCCATGCAAAAAAAGTGCACGTTTTTTCACAGCAGCTGATGTTAATGATAGAGGAAACTGCCAAAATGTGCAGAGTCATCATGCAGAATGTCAGTTTTTTTTCTGCGTGCGAACAAACCAGTAAGTGTGCACTAGCACATTGATTAACATGAGTTCTCAGTTTTTCTGTGCAGAAAACGCGTACGAAAACAGTCAAGTGTGTTCCCTGCCTCAGAGTTTCTTGTAGGAGGGGTTTCACCACAATATCAGTCATACAGCGCCCCCTGATGGTCTGATTGTGAAAAGGAATATATTTCTCATGTAAAAGGGGGTACCAGCTACTGATTGGGATAAAGTTCAATTCTTGGTTGAAATTTCTCTTTAAAGGACCACTGTTGCAAAAATCTTAAAATGTAAAATATATGTAAACACATATAATTAAGAAGTAGGTTTCTTCCAGAGTAAAATGAGCCATAAATTACTTTTCTCCTATGTTGCTGTCATTTACAGTAAGTAGTAGAAATCTAGCATTACCGACAGGTTTTGGGCTAGTCCATCTCTCCATAGGTGATTCTCAGCATCGCCTTTATTCTTTATAAAGACACACCCTGAAAAAGATTTATATAAAGATGCTGTCCAGCCTCCCTGCTCACCGTACACTTTTTTTTGGCAGTTGTATGGAGCAACTGCCATTCACTAAGTGCTTTTGGAAATAAAGAATACCCTAAGAACCCCCCATGAGGAATGAGGAAATGGGCTTGTCCAAAACCTGTCAGTTCTGTTAGATTTCTACTACCTACTGTAAGTAACAGCAACATAGGAGAACAGTAATTAATGGCTCATTTTAATCTGGAAGAAATGTACTTCTTATCTGTATATGTTTACGTACATTTTAAATTTTAAGATTTTCACGACAGTGGCCCTTTAAACACAGCATTTTG
This sequence comes from Hyperolius riggenbachi, assembly GCF_040937935.1. Lineage (NCBI taxonomy): Eukaryota > Metazoa > Chordata > Amphibia > Anura > Hyperoliidae > Hyperolius > Hyperolius riggenbachi. Next base: position 63,591,550 of record NC_090647.1, read on the forward strand.
TTCTTCAGTGGAAATCTCCTTGCTTCAGAGGGCAGCTTCCGGCTGCATCCTAAGAGATAATAACATTAGATTTTGTTTACATTCCTTTGTAAGATATATTTAGTAAACCTTAGCAAAATGCTGAAACTGAGCTGTACTGTTCCATTGGTTTCAGTGCGGCCGGGGTGCAATGCGTTTACGTAGCCGCATTGCAACGCATGTAGTGGAAACTGGCCCCGTAGGGAAACGCGGACATTACCTTGCTTAACAGTTGTTCTTTCAGTTACAACTGACAGAAAATGATATATACTGTATATTCCTGCGTATAAGACTACTTTTTAACCCCTGAAAATCTTCTGAAAAGTTGGGGGTCGTCTTATACGCCGGGTATCATTGATGCTGGGTGATACCCCCTATCCTGTTACCGTCTCTCAGATCTCGCTGCTGAGGACTGTAGTGAAGCGGCGCAGGCGCATATGTGTGTGTTCTGAGAGGCAGAGAGGGAGGTAAATGGGATACAAGGGTGAGCCAGAGGGTTGAAAGAGGCGTGTTTTATGGGCACAGCGCAATCTATTCTTCCATACCGCTCTGATAAACAGGGAGAGCTGACCAATCCACTTAGGGAGAGGGAGAGTTCACCAATCCAACCAGTGAATTGACTATATACTGTTATATACTGGGTACCACATACAGTACAGCACCAGTGTATGATTTTTTTTAAATTTGGTGTACGTTGGAAGAGGGGTAGTCTTATACAGTGAGTATATCACAAACTCTATATTTTAACTAAAAAAGTTGGGGGGTCGTCTTATACGCCCAGTCGTCTTATACGCCGGAATATACGGTAACTGATAGCAACTGATATATTCCAGTTCTGACCTCATCTTGTCAGAACTTGAAGGAATCGTTGTAAGAAGAAAATAGTGAGCTTCTGAGAGGAACTGACGGCGAGGTAAGTATGTAATATTCATTTTCAGGTCCATCATGTGTTTATTTTAAATAATTTTACTCGGATCAGATTTACTTTTACATAATTACTTTTCAGCCTGCTTTGGGAGACAGTCAGACATGGACAGTTTATTTCCACTTTAAACATGTAATTCTATCAATTATCATCATTATTCTTTTATTTCATAATAGAGCAGAACCATTTATGATAATCGCTCATTTTAGTTTTGTTTTGTAGTGCATTTGCTTTTTTTGTTTTTTGTTTTTTTTTGTTTTTCAGTCAGGTAATTGCCCAAACTGCTGAATTAATCATGAAATCGAGCCTGGCCTTTGCGTTAATTGTTATGCAGATAAATCCATAAAACCTCAAATGTTTATTAATAACAGGTTTGATCATAAGGTTCCGGGTCCTCACATTACGCAGCCAGCCGTCAGTGTTTTTTACGCCGGCTCGCAGCTCGTATCGCGCGGCTGTAGTGTGTAACTATCAGTGTAATTTATCATTGCGCTCCTACGGTTATAAAACTTGCCTATTGACACATAATTAGTATATTCCGAGCCTTCTGCATATTAATTGTTTTTAATGAGGCACATAAAGAAGACAGGCTCACTCTAATGACAGGCAGCAACGACACAACATTTCATTTTGCCTCATCTTGTCCTGACAGTTCGAAACAGATGTACAGATGGTGAGCCCAAATAAAAGTGGGAAAAAAATGTAAAAAAAAATCTTCGTAATATTGGAGCAAAACTTAAATAACTAGAACTAACAGAAGAAAAGGTCTCTGGATTTTCAAGCCAACTGGAAAGAAAACCCGGATCCCCTGCCGACCCTCCCCTACTGAGGCTGATTTGAATATTTTTTTGATCCTTGATTTTTGGCAGCCATTTATGAAAAGTGCATACCGGATGCATTGCACACTTTTAAGAGTTCAAGGCCGGCACACTGATCTGAGGCCCACAGAGCCGCTACAAGAATAAAGGCACTTAAAAAAAAACACCTTCCATCTCCTGTAAGGTGCTCTTAAAACACTAGCTCCTTTAAAGGATATTTGAAGTGAGTGGAGTATAGAGGCTGCCATTCTTGTTAAAAAAAAAATGCCAATTGCCTAGATGCCTTTGTTCCAACAAACTAGGATGTATCAGGAAAGAATGATACATGTATGCTAGTTTGGCCTAACCTGTCACTAGTCTCACAGAAAATCTTCCTCTGGTGGGTAACTAGTAACCCCCTGGAGGGAACTAATAACCCCCCTGGAGGGAACTAATAACCCCCCCCCCCCCACCGAAGGGAACTAGTAACTCCCTCCCCTTTGGTAACCAATAACTCCCCCTGGAGGGAACTAATAACCCCCCTGGAGGGAACTAATACCCCCCCCCCTTGGTGGGCAACTAATAATTGTGTTAAAGGACCACTATCGCAAAAAAAGTAGGCAGCTAAAATCTGTCAGAACCTACAGGTTTTGGGACAGTCCATCTCCTCATTGGGGAGTCTCCAGGTTTTCTTTGTTTTCAACAGCATTTCCTGAATAGCATTTGCAAAGTCTAATTGACAACCTAGTGTGCAAGTGAGTAGGGAGGCTGGCTGGTATCTTACTATTTTGGCAGTTAAACTGCTGTACAGGAAATGCTGTTGAAAACAAAGAAAACCCTGAGAATCCCCCATGAGGAGATGGACTGGCCCAAATCCTGTCGGTTCTGTCAGATTTTAATTGCCTACTTTTTCCACATTAGTGGTCCTTTAATGTATCATGCTTTGATATGTGTGATAGGATGTTGGAACACCTGTCCCCCGCTGATCTTCTGGCTTCAATAGAATGGGTCACATACCTGCAATAAGCTAACTGCCAAAGGAGTGAGTAGGCCCAATTTGATCTGTTTAAAGTTGTCAGCACTCTATACATTTTTTTTTAAATATGCTTTTTTCTGATTGATTGTGACATTTCGTAAATCAAATACACACGTTAAATGTATCCCTAATTATGGTTGATAACAGCAAAAATTGCTTTTGTCCAAATCAAGAAATTGACGATACACCGTTTAATTTCCATAAAAAAAATACAGTGATCCAAAACAATTTCTATCAACTGCTCATTACCTGAAGTTGTGACATTAGTGTATTGTGAATGGCCTGGTGATATGTGAGTGTTCCCTTTTTTTTCCTGCTTGTATAATTTGCTGCACAAAGCAGGAAGCATTGCAATTTTTTATTCATATGCAGAGTTAGCAGCAACTTGACCCATGTATTACACATTAAGGCTTTTTTCTACTGGAAGCCATGTAAATAGTTTATATAAACACTTAAAGGAATACTATTGATACCCAAGTGTTATAAAATGACAGTGTGCAAATAATGTCTAAGTAGCTGTGTAAACATTTTCCTACTTTGCATGTTAAATATCAGAGGCAAAAACTGTAATTTATTGAGGGTAGGATTTAGCTATATTGGGACAAATCAATTGCAGAAGGGGTGTCTGCTTCAATGCACAGCTAGAGTTGAATATCAGACTACAGAAAGCAAATATCAAACATATCAAACTCTGAAAGCAAAAATAATATGAAAAAGCTGTGACAATTAGTTACATTTCCTCTGCTTTTTTCAGACACTTCAGACAGAAACAGAGCTCCCAACAGCTGCAGCTCCTGTGTCCTGTCTCTCTCTGTCACACACAGAGCTCCACATAGAGTTAACTGATCAAGTGTGAGGGGAATTTCCCCTCTCCTCATGGCTCAGTCAGCCGTCAGTAAACTTTGAATGTATTATGCTAATAGTAAACAAAGAAGTTGCTACTAAAATGTATACACTAGTACTTAGCAGCACTTCCCAAACAATTCCTGTGTCAATTGAAAAAAATATGTGAATCAATAGTATTCCTTTAAAGGACAATTGAAGTGAGAGGTATATGGAGGCTGCCATATTTATTTCCCTTTAAGCAATACCAGTTGCCTGGCTGCCCTGCTGATCATCTGCCTCAAATGCTTTCAGCCACAGCCCCTGAACAAGCATGCAGCAGATGTTTCTGACATTATTGTCATATCTGACAAGATTAGCCGCATGCTTGTTTCTGGTGTTATTGATACACTACTGCAGCCAAATAGACAAGCAGGACTGCCAGACAACTGGTATTGTTTAAAAGGAAATAAATATGTCAGCCTCTATATACATGAGTACATGACCACTACATGTGGTATAGGGGTTGATTCACAAAGCTTACTTATTTTTTACCTCAACTGTAAGGAGTGCTAATGTATGAGATAAACATATATGGGGAAGGAGGTTTATGAGATAAACAGATATCTCATAAACAGATAATGAAAAAAACATATTGAGTTAAGTCAAATAAGATAAACCATGAGTTTAAGAGAACCCGAGGTGGGATTTAATGATGCCGATACAGAGGAGGCGGGGGAGCGGCGCTGACAGACAGTCACAGGTAAACAGCCTGTTGGCGACACGCTGTGTGTCGCTAGCACTGCGGGGGGTATAGCGGCGCGCAGGGGGGTCCTGGGGGCACACCATAGGGCAACAGAGGCTGGTGATAGTGTGCACAACCAGCCTTTGCGCCCCACTAACATCATTAAATCCCACCTCGGGTTCTCTTTAAAGAGACTCTGAAGCCAATGTAAAATCTAATTTTTAGCTTCTATTTATGTTAAGAAGTATCATTAGACCTAAAACGCTGCATTCCCGCGGCAGCATGAGGGGTCCCCCCCAATCCTCCGTGCAAAATGCAGGCAACGTTTCCTTGTAGAGGCAGAGCTTAGTCAATCTGCTCCAATCGCCGCTTCTCCCCACCCCTCTCAGTCTTCCTTCACTGAGAGGGACGGTGAGAGGCGGAGATCTGCAGTCAGATTGACTTCAGTGAGGCAAAGCTACAGGGCTAAGCTCTGCCTCCCCGGGCAGCAAAATCCACGACCAAGAAAGTTGTGGATGTTTGCCTACGGATTTGGGGGGTCTAAACTCCTTGTTTTGCTGCGGGGATGCAGCGTTTTAGGTCTACTGATACTTCTTAACATAAATAAAAGGAAAAAACTAGATTTTACATTGGATTTCGTGTTTCTTTAAGTCAGTTAAGGAGCGAAAAATGAAAAGTTAAGTAAGATCAAGAGAAATACATTATGAGTTGTCATTTAAAGAGAGATAAATTGTGAATTAATAAGTAAGGTGAGATAATTCAACAGAAAAGCTTTGTGAATCAGCTCCATGGCAAGATAGACACATGTGCATGTACAGCGCCCTTCCTGCAAGGCCGTATTTTTATCACTGTAAGGGTTAATAGCTCAGGTATGCAGATGGCTGTTTCTCTCCAGTTGCACCTTGTAGGGATATAGGGTAACTCTCAATGATAATGAATTACAAGCCATAAAACTCTTGCCTGGCAGAGAACAACGGTTAATCGCAGGGAATGGTTAAAAAATCTTCAATAGTTCATGATTATGGCCTTGAAATAATAAAAGACTGTGTAATTCATCTGACACAATATAAACGTTAAATCTTCTTTTCTAAATTTTAGATACAAAGTAAAACCGTGGGATTCTAAAAAAAATGTCGTGCTTAGGAGTAGGAGAATAGATACGATTGTTTAATCTCATCAGTTTAATTTCAGTTCAGATACAAATTAATATTTACCGAGCTATAACAACACAAAGAAAGCTTCAACTTTAACCACACATTTTTCCTTCTTACTTGTCAGTGCCCAAGACTCCTCCAGCTAACGTGAGTGGTGGAAGTGGAAGACGTCATGAGCTGGTGATCACGTGGGAGGTAAGTTCTCCTTCTTTATTGTACATATGAGGCTTTTCTCATTGATGACCAGTTTGGGAAATCCTTTTACCAATGCTAGGAATGCTCATTTGGCATTTTCGAATGGAAAACAGAAATCAGATTTCTGCGGAAATCCTGCATAACCGCAACTCTGTAATTATAGCCCCATGAAGAACTCACAAGTGTTCGACCAATCAGAGGATGCATAGTCAACTCAGAAGTATTTGACCAATCAGAAAATGCAAAAAATGACAAAAAAAAAAAAAAACCTCATCGGAATTGGAAACCAGTAATCAGTATTGGCGGAAATCTGCATTTCTGTGGACTCGGAAATGTGCATATCCGCCCACCATCCCTACTGACAAGAACTGATACAATTTGGGGAATAGTTTTATCCAATGTATTATAGAGCTCTCTGGAGCTCTCCTATAAGGAAAACGTCCGATAGCACTCTATTGTTCGAAAAACAGTATCAGTTGATTTTTATAGTCTGTGTCTTGGTCTTTTTGACAATGGAAGAACTTTTTGAATGGATTTCTCAGTGGCGCACTAAGAATTATTTGAAAGGCAGCATATATGGCAACATACATTTCAGATGTGCAGGTTAATCATCCATAGGCACGAATGCACCCCAACATTTTCCAAAAATATTTTTCGACTTTGGGCCACATGCACAAACCGCCAGCAATATTATTGGTTCTAACGCTATTAAAGTATCACACGTTGCGCAACTAACATGACCTGTGGTTCATGGGTAACGTAGCATTGCTATGGTAATGTTTGTTATGAGCCTTGCTTAAAGCCAATTACCGTGGCGATGCTCCAATCCTCACATTATCCATGTAGCACAGGTTAAACTAATTGCAATTGCACAACACACGGTAATCTGCTGGCATTAATACCCATTATATTGCCATGAGCTGCCTGCTCACAGCAATATTACTAGCAGTTCATGCAACAGGCCCTTTGGTGCTTAAGACCATTTCATCACAGTCTATCTCAAATTATTTGGGCTCAGAGAAGGGAGTTTTTTGTTCTGGATGTATTCAATGCCACCTGAAGGCCAAAAGAGCATGACCATCCAGTATTGGCTTTCAGCCTTGTCATAACAGTTGTACAGACATTTATTTCTTTTAAGAAGTTTTAGAAGTTTAGTATTTATAGTATTTAGAACCAGATGATGCTATGATAGATTTCGAAGGGGAAAGAATGAAAGAGCAGGGGGCAAAGGGGATAGTTTTTTGCACTTTCAAACACCAATGAGAATTTGCTATTTGTAGAGATTATAAAGCATGATTGACAGCAAATGCCATGAGTCCTGCTACAGGAAAGTACAGCGACGCAGTGTGTTCGTAAAATACACATTGTTGAGCTGTTGGAGCCATAAACCTTATATATATGTGTCCACTTTCATGCACTTGTCGTTCAGAGTCATGCATTGATGTAGACAGAGAATTCCTAGGTGGATCCTATATCCTTTTTATCCACATTACTTTATCCAATATGTGCTGCAACTTCTAAAGTTGGTGTGATTATTGACACTCTTAAAAGCTCTTCCTCTTGCTTATGAATAAATAATGCATTGCCTTTTACAGCCCGTCTCTGAAGAGTTCCAGAACGGTGAAGGCTTTGGCTACATTGTGGCCTTCAGGCCCAACGACACCCGGGGATGGAAAGAGAAGATGGTGACCTCTTCAGACGCTTCCACGTTCATCTACAGAGATGAAAGCACGCCCCCGCTCACGCCCTTTGAAGTGAAAGTTGGAGTGTACAATAATAAAGGAGACGGACCTTTCAGTGAGATTGTCTTTATCTGCTCGGCAGAGGGAGGTAAGACACAAAGGAACACTAAAAAAGTTTTTTCAGAGATGAATGATGAACCCCAGGCGCAAATGCTATTTCATGTTCAGATACCTGTATTGTAAATAGAAAGTTATCCAGGTTTGTTGTGGGTTTATGTTACCAGACTTCAGAAAATAGTGCTGGAGTCATAAACTTTTACAGAAAACTTTACAAGGATATCACATCAACAAAATAAGTAGATCTCTTGAAAACAGTAAATTGTCTTTTTTATTATTCAAAATTGCAAAAATTGACAGGAAAGTAACTTAAAGGGAAGGTCTGAGCTAATTAAAAGCAAAAAATCTACTTACTCTAGGCTTCCTCCAGCCCCTGGCAGCTGTCCTGTGCTCCGCCTCCAGCTGGTGGCCCGGTGAACCTCAAGGAAAAAGGAATAACTGGATCTCCACCTGGATTTATGCAATAATAGCTTGTTTTTGTTATTACACCATAGTAGCAAAAACATGACGGTTCAGCCTCGCGGCCTTTATCAAGTGTTACCAAATAATAACAAAACCACACATATATAGCAAAATTAAAACACACCCAAATGGGGGCGGGTAAAAGCTTAATTGGTTAGAGAGAGATTTGCAATTAAAGGTACAGTGTGCAACCTGTTCACATAAAGCATCTTAAACTATATTAATCATTAAGTCCATTCGTGGACAGTGTACTTAATCTGTCGATCCACCTGCTTTCTCTTCTGAGCAAGGTCATTTGTCCATCACTGCCCTCATTTGTGAAGACCTTCTCAAGGACACACCAACGAAGATCGCTGACTGTGTGTTCGCATTCATGGTAGTGCTTGCCTATGGGAGAGTCCATTTTTTTCTCAGGATCATCGTAATATTTTTTTATATAAACGTATGTTACCACTTACTACGATGTTCGTTGATTCTAACATGAACTGCTCTGGAGGTTTGTCCCACATAACCCATATCGCATGGGCACTTTAAAAAATACACAACATTTGTGGTGGTACAAGAAAAGTTCCCTTTGATGCCTATTTTCGTACCCTTAAGGGGGTGTCTAACATGATCTCCCTTAATAATACTTGAGCAGTTTTGACAACTCATGCACGGAAAAGTTCCCATTTTTTTAAGCAGAAAAGTATCCTTCTGTGATCTGTTCTTTTTTATATCCGCTCCTACTAATGTATCCCGAATGCTTTTGCCCTTCCTGTACACCTGTCCAGGTGGAGACCCAGTTATTCCTTTTTCCTTGTGGTATCTCTCCACACTCCTGGTGGATCTGAGTGTATACTGGTTGACTCCTGGTAATGAACTTTTGCGGTTGAGCCTGGGGACTGCTGCTATTGTTTCTGGCCCGGTGGACCTCCCCAGGTCGGCATCTACTGCATTTACGCTAGAGCCGCTTGCGGTCGCGCTGACGTCATCTGGAGTGTTCTGCGCAAGCAAAAAACTATTGCGCCTGTGCAGAACACTCCAGATGACCTCAGTGCGACCGCAAGCGGCTCTTGCACAGGCGCAGTAGATGTAGACCTGTCGAGGTCAGCATCTGCACTGGAGGGGGCCACTGGCTGGATTTGGAAATGCATCGAGGGCACAGGATGGTTGCCAGGGGCTGGAGGAAGCCCAGAGTAAGTAGATTTTTTTTGTTTTTAATTAGCTTGCATCTTTCCTTTAATTATGAAAATGTATGTGCATCCAATTACATTTATCAGGTACATGTGGAACAACAAAGAATTAAAGTCTTGGATTTTTTCTTTTCATCCCTAAAAATATAAAAAAGTTTAAAAAAAGACTATTTTTTGGTTTATGGAGCTCTACTTAATTTTTGATCCAATATCCTTGTAAAGTTTTCTGTGATTGTTTGGTGTGGTGGAATACCTCTAAGGATACTTTCTATATTGTCCTCCCACAATTTTTCATATCAGAATCAGCAGTTCTCACTTTGGGGAACGGGAAAAAAGGGCGCAGGCAGCTAGTGGACAAAAAGGGCGCTGCCATTCACTCCCATAATAAATAACGTTTAATGGGCGCTGAGCAGGAAAGAAGGGCGCCAGAGATAAATAACGTTTTACAAACGGCGCCCGGAGCTTTTTAATGTTTTATAACTGTGCTTGTGATGATTTACGTTTAGAAAATGCACGTGTGACAAATAACGTTTATAAAAATACTAAACATATTTATCCTATTTAACTAAAACATTATTTAAAGTTTTATCCCTTACTGTTTGTAAAACATTATTATTCACAAAATAAAGCAATCAGTACGTAACGTAAATTGCCATATATTTTTTACAGTCATTATTTGTAAAACATTATCCACATAATAAAGGGAACACTAAGGGGGGTGGTTAGGGTCAGGCACCACCAGGGGGGTCTTAGGTTTAGGCACCACTAGGGGGGGTCTTAGGTTTAGGCACCACTAGGGGGGTCTTAGGTTTAGGCACCACTAGAGGGGTCTTAGGTTTAGGCACCACCAGGGGGTCTTAGGTATAGGCACCACCAGGGGGGTCTTAGGTTTAGGCACCACCATGGGGAGTCTTAGGTTTAGGCACCACCAGGGGGGTCTTAGGTTTAGGCACCACCAGGGGGGTCTAGGGGTTAGGGATAGGTACAGAGAGGGTTCTGTGTGAGAGTAGGGATAGGTATAGTTTTAGTAACATTTTAGTAATACTTACTAATGTTTTACAGCACTTATTACGAACGTAGTTATATTTATATCATCATTATAAACAATATTTTTAGATTTTATTATAAGAAGAAACCATAAATGAAGGTTAATCACAATAATATACAATTATAACGATTAAACATGTATTATCGTTTTTTTTAATAAACCTTATTTTAAGTTTAAGTTAAGCTTTTGAAACAGAGAAGATTAAGGTTTTCACTATTGCCGATTTCATGCACATTATTTAATGATGTATAGATTTGTAAAACATTATTTGAACACTAAATACAAAACAATATTATCGTTTACACCCCGCGCCCTTTTTTCCCGACGCCCTTTTTGTACGTACACCTCACTTTGGCCTAAAGACTCTTCTTTTTTATTGTTAAAGGAGAACTGTAGTGAGAGGTATATGGAGGCTGCCATATTTATTTCCTTTTAAGCAATACCAGTTGCCTGGCTAACCTACAGATCCTCTGCCTGTAATACTTTTAGCCCTGGACCATGAATGAGCATGCAGCAGATCAGGTGTTTCCGACATTTTTGTAAGATCTGACAAAATTAGCTGCATGCATGTTTCTGGTGTGCTTCACACCACTTCAGCCAAATAGCTCAGCAGGGTTGCCGGGCAACAGGCATACCTCCCAACTTTTTGAGATGAGAAAAAGGGAGACTTAAGCCACGCCCCTGCCACACCCCTGGTCACACCCTCACCACGCCTCTAGTCACGCATACCATAAAGATTTCATAAGAAAAATATGTTGTTTTATAATTCAAACCACACTGGTCCTTTCTATCCTGGTTCATTTTCCTTCATAGTAAAATTTCAAAATTAGTGATATATCAATTTAAAGGTTGGGAATAAAGTTTAGAGTCAATCAAACACATTTTTAGTATAGAAATATATATATTTACATAGAAATAGGGACAAAGTCCTGAAAGAGGGACAAATGAGGGTGAAAGAGGGACAGAGGGGCAGGGCTCCCAAAAAGGGACTGTCCCTCAGAAAAAGGGACAGTCGGGAGCTATGCAACAGGTATTGCTTAAAAGGTAATCAATATGGCAGCCTCCATATACCTCTCACTACAGTTCTCCTTTTAATGTAAACCTGTAACATTTAAATTAAAACGTTTCATACTCACCTCAGCAGGGGTAAGCCTCTGGATGCCCCAGAGGCTTCCCTGATTCCCCTTGACCCTTCCACAGCCAGGAGGTTCCTCTTTAACCTCCATGGCAGTAATCCCGAGTGTAGCTCGAGCTAGCTGCCAGAAGCTCTGTGCAGAGTATTGCGTGCAGCGGGAGCTTTTACTCACCTCCTGGGGGATCCAGACGTCAGTAGCCCTTCTCCTTCCTGTCCTCCGAGCCTCTGATTCACTCTGGTGAGATCGCCGTCATTGATCTCACCAAAGAGTGACAGCGCCACCTGAAGGACGGAGGTAAGGGAACCCAAGGAGGTGAGTACAGGGGCTGCAGCTGACGTTCTGGCGGCATGATTTTTTCTGATTTTAGGGGTCTGAAACCTTTTAAAAAAGACCCTAAAATCTGGAAATAATCATGCCGCCAGGCGGGTTAATGTGTATTTCAACATATCCTATACATCGGTGCAGTAAATACTTTCCTATTTTTTATTTTGCAAAAATAATTTTATTTTTTACAAAAAAAAAATTGGGGTCTAATTAATGTAAAATATTTTATTAAATGTGTCGATTTGTGCCTGAAGTTTAATGAAATACTGATGTTGTTGTATTGCCTGGTGCACACCATGCAATTTCCCGTATGATAGACGGGACAAATCGATTATTTCCATCTGATTCCCGGTTGTTTTTCTGATCAATTTTGTACAGAAGTGATTGGAAGTGATTACACAGTGGCTCCACTTGTCTGATGGCTTGCTGCAGGTCCTCACTTCACCCAGGCCACTGATTTGATGTAATACACTCATTTGGTAATCACTATGTAAATAGGTGCATTCCGACACATGACAGTCACATATACATGTGTCCAAAACAAAATGATGACAGGCTCTGGCGGTTTATAATACAGCTGTGCTGCTCAGTGAGGAAGACTTTTCATGTCGGCTTTGTACATCTGAAGAAGACTGACATAGACTGACAAGGAATATAAGAGGGGCGGATGGGATTTTTAGCATCTTGAAGGTCAGGCAGAGGTTAGTATTAGGAGATAGACCTAAAGGGTTTTTTTAGACCAGGGATGGTCGTAGTCAGCCAACTTCGCTACGCTGGAACTACGCATAGTTTTACGCAATTACGCTTCGCCAAAGTATGGCTTCGAAATCAAATATTCGCTTTGTATGCATTTCATAGACTACGCGTTAAAATACGCAATTACGCGTAGTGTGAAGCGTAGGGTATGCGGATGCTTATGCCCGTATGCGGAAAATTTTCTGCATTAATTCCTCTTTAAATGCTTATTCCAGGAACTCTTCTATGCATAAATTCCCCTTTCCAATGCATACATTTGTAAGCATACTACGATGCATAAATTCGCACTGGTGTAGTTTCTGCTCATCCCTGTTTTAGACATGTATTTGCAGATTCATTCCTAATTCTTTTCTTCGAAGATTGAGGGCGCTTTTACACTTAATGGGCTTGATACACTAAACCGTGTTAACTCATATCATGGTATAGCATTTTTGCAAGCTTTTCCGCGCGCAATTGTGAATTTCCACTCGCAATCGCAAATTTTCACACGCAAATGCACTTATAAATTTGCGATTGCGCACAGAAATTCACAATTGTGTGCAAAAACGCAAAAACCGCTAGCGCGGCTGTCATATGAGTTATCACAGTTTAGTGAATCATGCCCAATGTGTTGCGTTGAGTTGAATTGCATCCCAAAGGGGACGTAATGTGATGCAACTCTATGCAGCGCGACGCAACGTATTAATTCACAATGGTATTAGACTTTATCGGCTTCACCTAGCGCCCATTTTCCTTGCGCCCCTATTTCATGCACGCATAGGGGCCCACTCCTCTTCCTCCTGCTTGTGCAAAGTAGAGAACGCTGTTATATTTACCTTCTCCACGCTGCATCAGATCTCCTCTGCTTTTGCGCATCTTTGTGCTGTATGCTGAGATCCTCCAACTCCCGATGCATGTCATGTCATCAGGAGCCTCAGGGGGGCAGCATACAGGGTGCAGATGCCCAGAGGAGAGTGTGGACCACAGTGTGGAATATAACAGCACTCCCCATGGGCATAGCATGGGGGAGGGCGGGCTTTGGGGGATCGTTCTATTTGCCTGCTTCCAGCACTGCAAATCTCCGTGCATAACAGCAGCTGCCCTGAAACAAGCTCCCGATCACATGACTTGCATTGGTCATGTGATAGAGAACCAGTAATGGCAGCAGAGAGAGTGCTGTGATGCACAGAGGGGACTGCTGCGCTGAAAGCAGTAATGATCGTAATCAGCCAATTATACGTAATTACAATTTGTAAATCAAATGATTTCGTATAGTGATTCGTAATTTCGCCTAACATTTCATGTAATTTTCACGTAATTTCGTGCCGACTTTGGCAGTGAATAGCAAAGCCCCCATACATGGTAGCGAAACTAAAATTGCTACATATGTTAAGGAGAATAGTGGGTACAAGTCAAAAAAATAATTTTCCAAAAACACCTTGTACAGTAGTTTTTGAGACAATTGATTTTAAAAATGCAAAGAAAAATGTTTTTTTTTGTTTTTTTTTAAATGACAGTTTAAAAACCATTTTTCTTTGCATATTTAGAATCAATTTTCTCAGAAACTACAAGGTCTTTTTGAAAAATTCTTTGTTTGGCTTGTACCAAATATTCTTCTTAACATATGTAGCAATTTTGATAGCAATAGCATGTATGGGAGCTTTGCTATTAACCGCTAAAGTCGGCACAAAAGTTGCAAAAATTATGCGAAATTATGAAATACTACTATTACATACAAAGTAAAATACGTTTTTCCCTGAAATTTCGCATTATGATTACGATACGTAAATGTGATTTTCAATGCGAAATTTCGCATATGCGAAATTTCGGCCCACCACTGACTGGAAGCAAGTAATATTACACGCATTACTCTGCATGGTGGGAGGGGGTGACTGGGATGGTTTTTTTACTCGCTACCTGCCTGGTCCCTTGGGGGGTAGGGAACTGGGGCCATAGACTTAAGGGGACTCATGAAATTATTTTTGCTGGGGGGCCCCATACATGCTAGTTACGCCTCTGACACTCCCTGTGCTTTTATTATTCAGCACATTGGGGGAGACCCCACGGTACTTTGGCTGAGGGGCCAGTAAAGTTACACCCCTGACCTTCATGTTAACAATTAAACTGCTGTGCAATATTCTTGTATTTCAAGACACAATTGGCCTCAATTCTGGTAGGGTTATCAAACAAATTACCTCATGTATGGTAATTTACCTCATGAGGTAATGACATTTAGCAATTCTGCTAGGTTTTAGTCATGTTTTACCTCATGAGGTAATTCATAAGGTAATTTGCATTAATAGCTATTCTCATAGAAATTAGGAGGTATGTTTGCACATAATTTACCGATCAGTTTAAGACCTGCCTGTACCTGGAGCTAAAGTCAATTTGTATGCATTTTACAGATTTTAGTGTCATTCCTATTCAGGCTGTGTAATAGAAAAGAATAGTAGAAATAAAACTTCAAACACCAAATATTTACGGCCTATAAATATACTTTTCATAGGTTGCTACATAATCAAATACACCTTTCCCCCTCAAAAAAACAAACAAAAAAAACATCTTCCTAACTTATGGTAGACAGTTAAAGACTACTATTATTTATTTACTGCATGCTTACTGCTGAAACACCTCATGTTTTACCTCACTTTATGCATTTACTTCATGTTTTACCTCATGTTTTACCTCATGTTCGGAAATGGTGAAAAATCTTCCAGAATTGCTAAAAAAAAAAAGAGGAAAATACCTCATGAGGTATTTTACCTACAAAAAAATATTCACCACTCATAGCTACCAGAATTGAGGCCAATAACTGCCTAAATGATTTTTATCCAGCATATCTCTTGAATGGTGACTGGTGAAACAGAGATGATATGTACGTTGGCACATCTGTATTCTGGCTGCTCTTCTACCATGTATCAGCATAGCAACCACCCCCACCCCCCCATAAAAAAAACCTCCACACTGGCTGACAATTCTTCCTTGTCACACTCCTCAGCGGGGTTCCTAGCAAGGCACAGGTGTCGACTTCCAGACACTGCTCTAAAAGCAAAACATAGAGTACACAGTGACTTTGTTAATGACATTATTGTTATTCAAACTTACAGTGCAACATCTTACACAGTGCTTTACAAAGTACACAAAGTACACAGTGCTTCACAAAGTACAAAGTAAATTCATGCCGCTAAAATCTCGTACACACGTCCAATCATTTTGCCTGATTGTCCTCTGATTTTGGTCTGTTGGACGACAATCAGGCGTGTGTTGATACACTAAACCGTCAAAAATGTCAGGAACTTTAAGTTGTAAAAACCATGGAACGGGAAAGGGTTAGGGAGAGCTAATGCAGGAGATAATTAAATAAGAAGAGATAATTCATGAGATAAACATATAAGGAGAGATAAATCATGAGTTAAGACAAATAAGGAGAGATACCGTAAACCATGCGTTGTTAGTTAAGGGTGGATACATTGTGAGTTTATAAGTAATGTGAGATAATGGCACAGAAAAGCTTTATGAATCAGCCCCATAGTGTGATCGAGGCATAATACCGAAATGGTTTATTCTTCGGAATCTGCCATGTAGTATAATGCTGTTGAATAAAATCATCTCCGTTCAAAGAATATTCTTTTCGTGGAGATTCGCTTTAAAGTAAAAATTATACTTTAACCTCCAGACACAGAAACCTATGTTTTTATCGTGTAAAAACGCTACCACGTGAAAAAAGCCTTTGAGAATGTGAGAATCATTCCTAAGATTACCTTTCAGGTCAACCTCTCTATGGTAAGTCAGAATTACGGGTTCTGAGCACACATGATAATTCCCTGTAACATTGCCTCCTTCTCACCTGGCTGTGCAGGCCGTGCCGGCGAGTTTGATATGCTAATAGTATGGCTATAATGCAGCAGGCCAAGTCTCTGCACTTGTGTAATGACAGCGCTGGTAATGGCGTTTTCTCTCTGCCTTCTCTTGTATTAGCATACAGCAAAGACACCAAGGCGTCCATAAATCATATTATCTCTTCCCCTCTCTTCTCATCGTTCCCACCTGCAGCAAGATGAAGGAGAAAGAGCGGGAAAAAAAAACCCTCGCTTTGATGGTGTCCTTGGAGCCTGTCAGTCAGTTTATTAAACATAAAAACCTGTCTTTCGGGTCATATAGATGATGAAAGGATGAGAGGAAAGCGCAATCTAAAATTTAAACATCACAGCTAAGATTATTGGATGGTGTCTTTGCTGTAAAAAGGCCTTGTCACAAGATGAATAGGAATTCGGTTTTACAATATTTTACCTTCGTCAGACAAGTTTTACAAGCAGCGCCACCTGCTGCTACAGACTGTTACTACGGCATAATCAGGTTGGATTGGAAATGGTGAAAATGACAGCAAAACAAAAGTACTTTGAGGACCCTTTTACAAATGCAGGTAAACCCTGCATTGCTTTATCCTATTTTGCCGCAAAAGCAATGAAATTCTATGAAGACTGTCACACTTATTGCAGTTGTGATGGGTTACCAAAAGCACCACACTTAATGCACGGTGCTTACGGTAATGGGAGTCTATGGACGACGCGCCTAGTGTAAACAACAGATCGGCAAGCATGCGCATACCAACGGGGATCCCAGTGATGTACTTCCTGCCCAGCAGGAAGGGGCGACGCTTTGCATATGACCCTGTCGGCACACTCTGTCACAGGGTCATACATCTTTTATTGCGTTGTGATGGGATGCCACAACAGCATTGCATCCCACCACAATGCAATAAAACATGTAAAACCGGCCTTAAAGCAAACCTGAAGTGAAAATAAACTTATGAGATGATTACATGTATGTTTTACTAAAGGTAAATGTAACACAAAACTGAGCCTCATATTTTTATGTTCAGTTTAAGAACTTAATTTTAAGACTGGATCCCAACCAGCAGCCATGGAAAATCTACCTTGCTGAACTGAAAAACAAACAGAAGTGATGATCCTTTGAACTTCCCAGCACTAAGCCTGTGTTTGGTTTCTATTTACTTTTCAGGAAACGGACTGATCTTGACATGTTGTTTGACGAGCTTAATTGCATAGATAACAACTGTAGTTTTTTTTTAACACTTGCTATACTGGAAAACAGAAAATGACTTCAGACACTTTATTAGTAGGGCTAATGGGCTCCAAGGGCTCCATGTACTTATGTTTATCTTATCATCTCACAAGACCCTTCTGATAAGCTTTAACTAGTACCTCTTCTCATGTGAATTGGGAAAGAAGGTCCTTTGTACTACAAACAAATGTTCTGCCCGTTGGCAAAAAAGGGCAATCAAGCTCTGGCCCCACCTTTATACACCTAGCCTCACTTTCTTCCAATACCCTAATGAAGTTAAGTATAAGTTATTAAATGAGCATTTATCAAGTAACTTGTTAGTTCTGTCTTCAGATTAAAAGTGTCATCCTCAATACAGTTCTCTTCCTTCTTGCCTGGGTAGCCTTGGAGCCTTTTCAACGATTCCTGTACTGCTAAAATGTGGTGCTACTATACATGCTACTACTCGGAAAATCATCCAAAAACATTGTCTGAAATACCACACTGCTCTGCTGAGGACACCCAGCTATATTTATCATTCAAAACCAGATATGACAGACCCCATTCCAAAAATATACACATCTTATCTGAGCTTCAGGAGTGGACAAATGACATTTGGCTTAAACTAAATGCTGATAAAACTGAGGTAACGTTCTTTCCCTTGGAGGTCAGTGCTTAGCTGCAAAGCAACCTCAGATTCAGTCAGCACCAGTGGCGTAGCTAAGAAACTATGGGCCCCGATGCAAGTTTTACAATGAGGTCCCTCATGTGCTCTATACATAACAATTGATACGGCGCACCAAAACCCGCCAATGGCAACTACAGTGTCAGAGGTGCAAGAAGGGGATGGGGAACAGTTTGTTAATGATTACCACTATTCAAAGTATCTATAGAAGTGATTATTATGAGCACAGGACCAATAGAGAGCTAATACTGTAGTTGAGGGAGGGCCACTCTGACCCAAGGGCCCCGATGCAGTCGCAACCTCTACAACCCCTATTGCTACGCCCCTGGTCAGCACAATAGTGGGTGTGTAAACCCCCTCATAACACATCACAAACCACAACTGTGTATTGATCTAAAACAAGCTTATGCACTTTGTGTGCCAAGGATGTAAAACTCTTTACAAATGTTTTGGTTGTTATTTTGTAAATATGTAAATCTGAAAATTGACGTTATTGTTGAAGGAATTACGGTAAGACATCTCTTAGGAAATGATGCTGATGACCACATAATAACAGCCTCCTAAAACTACATAGGTGTAAATCAGATTAAGGAGATGCTAGTTTTTCTGAATGAATGCAAGTTTGGTTGCAGTTTGAATCCAGATTGAAACTTGACCAATCAAAATTGTCTGCAGCTGAGTTTGATTGGTGCAGTTTCAATCTGCGCACAAACTGCAGCAACATTTGCAATGCACCTAACTAGCTGTTGTTTTTCAATCCCTTCTATAAATGAATTTAGCAGTGTTATTCAGGTTTCTTACACAATGGTTAGCCTGCCAGTGTGGGTCCTGTATTCATACAAACACTGGATTTGAGTGTACGAATTATGAGGCCTTTGAGATCGTTTTGACATTTGCTATTATTTCACAAGATGGACAGGAAAATTATAAGCCCAATATTAATAAACATACATAATAGTGTATATGACAATTATCCATAATAATAAAATATGCAAAAAAGAAGGAAGCCTAATTAGCCTAGCTGAATCCATAATTAGCCTTCACAATCCTGGAAGGTATTCAAATGGTCTCATCCACCATTGTCACCGGTGTTTGAGCTGAGAAGCCATTATTGAAAGCCATTCATTCCTGTTAATCCAAACTATTTCACTTATGCATACCATATGTAAGATTAACTGGAAATCGCTGGGGAAACCTTTATGGCATGCCATAGAAGAAAAAGGCATAGGTTTCTAGAGATACTGCATGATCAAATCAGTTACATGCCTTCTTTCTACAAAATAATCGCATTTGTATGGAAGTGGGAAGGAGCTGTTTAACCACTTGCCGACCGCCCACAGCCCATGGGCGGCGGCAAAGTGGACGCCTAAAGGACCGCAATACGCCTTCAGGCGGCGCGTCCTTTAGGCATGCCGGGGGAGCGATCGCGTCATTGATGACGCGCGCTTCCCCCGGCAACTGGCTCCGCCCACCCGCCGTAACATCCCGCCGGCCATACGGAAGCGCCGGCGGGATGTTAACCCCGCGATCGCCGCTACAAAGTGTATAATACACTTTGTAATGTATACAAAGTGTATTATACAGGCTGCCTCCTGCCCTGGTGATCCCAGTGTCCGAGGGACCACCAGGGCAGGCTGCAGCCACCCTAGTCTGCACCCAAACACACTGATCTGCCCCCCCTGCCCACTGATCGCCCACACAGCACCCCTCAGACCCCCCCCCCTGCCCACCCCCCAGACCCCTGTTTGCACCCAATCACCCCCCTAATAACCCATCAATCACTCCCTGTCACTATCTGTCAACGCTATTTTTTTTTATCCCCCCCTGCCCCCTGCCCCCTCCTGATCACCCCCCCACCCCTCAGATTCTCCCCAGACCCCCCCCAAGACCCCCCCCCCCCCTGTGTACTGTATGCATCTATCTTCCATGATAACCTGTCAATCACCCGTCAATCACCCATCAATCACCCATCAATCACCCATCAATCACCCCCTGTCACTGCCACCCAACAATCAGCCCCTAACCTGCCCCTTGCGGGCAATCTGATCACCCACCCACACCAATAGATCGCCCGCAGATCTGACATCAGATCACCTCCCAAATCCATTGTTTACATCTATTCTTTCCTCTAAACACCCACTAATTACCCATCAATCACCCATCAATCACCCCCTATCACCACCTGTCACTTTTACCTATCAGATCAGACCCTAATCTGCCCCTTGCGGGCACCCAATCACCCGCCAACACGCTCAGATTGCCCTTTGACCCCCCTTATCAATTCGCCAGTGCATTAATTACATCTGTTCTTCCCTGTAATAACCCACTGATCACCTGTCAATCACCTGCCAATCACCTATCACCCATCAATCACCCCCTGTCACCCCCTGTCACTGCCACCCATCAATCAGCCCCTAACCTGCCCCTTGCGGGCAATCTGATCACCCACCCACACCATTAGATCGCCCGCAAACCCGCCGTCAGATTACCTCCCAAATGTATTGTTTACATCTGTTATCTTCTCTAAACACCCACTAATTACCCATCAATCACCCATCAATCACCCCCTATCACCACCTGTCACTGTTACCTATCAGATCAGACCCTAAGCTGCCCCTTGCGGGCACCCAATCACCCGCCCACACGCTCAGATTGCCCTCAGACCCCCCCCCCCCCCCTTATCAATTCACCAGTGCATTAATTACATCTGTCCTTCCCTGTAATAACCCACTGATCACCTGTCAATCACCTGCCAATCACCTATCACCCATCAATCACCCCCTGTCACTGCCACCCAACAATCAGCCCCTAACCCGCCCTTGCGGGCAAACTGATCACCCACCCACACCAATAGATCGCCCGCAGATCCGACATCAGATCACCACCCAAGCGCAGTGTTTCCATCTATTCTCTCCTCTAAACACCCACTAATTACCCATCAATCACCCCCTATCACCACCTGTCACTGTTACCCATCAGATCAGACCCTAATCTGCCCCTTGCGGGCACCCAATCACCCGCCTACACGCTCAGATTGCCCTCAGACCCCCCCTTATCAATTCGCCAGGGCATTATTTACATCTGTCCTTCCCTGTAATAACCCACTGATCACCTGTCAATCACCTGTCAATCACCCCCTGTCACTGCCACCCATCAATCACCCCTGTCACTGCCACCCATCAATCAGCCCCTAACCTGCCCCTTGCGGGCAAACTGATCACCCACCCACACCAATAGATCGCCCGCAGATCCGACATCAGATCACCACCCAAGCGCAGTGTTTCCATCTATTCTCTCCTCTAAACACCCACTAATTACCCATCAATCACCCCCTATCACCACCTGTCACTGTTACCCATCAGATCAGACCCTAATCTGCCCCTTGCGGGCACCCAATCACCCGCCTACACGCTCAGATTGCCCTCAGACCCCCCCTTATCAATTCGCCAGGGCATTATTTACATCTGTCCTTCCCTGTAATAACCCACTGATCACCTGTCAATCACCTATCAATCACCCATCAATAACCCCCTGTCACTGCCACCCATCAATCACCCGCTGTCACTGCCACCCATCAATCAGCCCCTAACCTGCCCCTTGCGGGCAATCTGATCACCCACCCACACCAATAGATCGCCCGCAGATCCGACATCAGATCACCACCCAAGCGCAGTGTTTCCATCTATTCTCTCCTCTAAACACCCACTAATTACCCATCAATCACCCCCTATCACCACCTGTCACTGTTACCCATCAGATCAGACCCTAATCTGCCCCTTGCGGGCACCCAATCACCCGCCTACACGCTCAGATTGCCCTCAGACCCCCCCTTATCAATTCGCCAGGGCATTATTTACATCTGTCCTTCCCTGTAATAACCCACTGATCACCTGTCAATCACCTATCAATCACCCATCAATAACCCCCTGTCACTGCCACCCATCAATCACCCGCTGTCACTGCCACCCATCAATCAGCCCCTAACCTGCCCCTTGCGGGCAATCTGATCACCCACCCACACCAATAGATCGCCCGCAGATCCGACGTCCGATCACCTCCCAAGTGCAGTGTTCACATCTGTTCTCTACCCTAAACACCCACTAATTACCCATCAATCACCCCCTGTCACTGCTACCTATCAGATTAGACCCCTATCTGCCCCTAGGGCACTCAATCACCCGCCCACACCCTCAGAATGCCCTCAGACCCCAGCCCTGATCACCTCGCCAGTGCATTGCTTGCATCTATTCCCCCCTCTAATCACACCTTGAGACACCCATCAATCACCTCCTGTCACCCCCTAGCACACCTACCCATCAGATCAGGCCCTAATTTGCCCCGTGTGGGCTCCTGATCACTCGGCCAAACCCTCAGATCCCCCTCAGACCCCCTTCCGATCACCTCCCCAGTGCATTGATTGCATCTATTTTCCCCTCTAACCACCCCCTGAGACACCCATCAATCACCTCCTGTCACCCCCCTAGCACTCCTATCCATCAGATCAGGCCCAATACAACCTGTCATCTAAAAGGCCACCCTGCTTATGACCGGTTCCACAAAATTCGCCCCCTCATAGACCACCTGTCATCAAAATTTGCAGATGCTAATACCCCTGAACAGTCATTTTGAGACATTTGGTTTCCAGACTACTCACGATTTTGGGCCCGTAAAATGCCAGGGCGGTATAGGAACCCCACAAGTGACCCCATTTTAGAAAAAAAGACACCCCAAGGTATTCTGTTAGGTGTATGACGAGTTCATAGAAGATTTTATTTTTTGTCAAAAGTTAGCGGAAATTGATTTTTATTGGGTTTTTTTCACAAAGTGTCATTTTTCACTAACTTGTGACAAAAAATAAAATCTTCTATGAACTCGCCATACACCTAACGGAATACCTTGGGGTGTCTTCTTTCTAAAATGGGGTCACTTGTGGGGTTCCTATACTGCCCTGGCATTTTAGGGGCCCTAAACCGCGAGGAGTAGTCTAGAAAACAAATGCCTCAAAATGACCCGTGAATAGGACGTTGGGCCCCTTAGCGCACCTAGGCTGCAAAAAAGTGTCACACATGTGGTACCGCCGTACTCAGGAAAAGTAGTATAATGTGTTCTGGGGTGTATTTTTACACATACCCATGCTGGGTGGGAGAAATTTCTATGTAAATGGTCAATTGTGTGTAAAACAAATCAAACAATTGTCATTTACAGAGATATTTCTCCCACTTAGCATGGGTATGTGTAAAAATACACCCCAAAACACATTATACTACTTCTCCTGAGTACGGCGGTACCACATGTGTGGCACTTTTTTACACCCTAAGTACGCTAAGGGGCCCAAAGTCCAATGAGTACCTTTAGGATTTCACAGGTCATTTTGCGACATTTGGTTTCAAGACTACTCCTCACGGTTTAGGGCCCCTAAAATGCCAGGGCAGTATAGTAACCCCACAAATGACCCCATTCTAGAAAGAAGACACCCAAAGGTATTCCGTTAGGAGTATGGTGAGTTCATAGAAGATTTTATTTTTTGTCAAAAGTTAGCGGAAAATTGATTTTTATTGTTTTTTTCACAAAGTGTCATTTTCCACTAACTTTTGACAAAAAATAAAATCTTCTATGAACTCACCATACTCCTAACGGAATACCTTGGGGTGTCTTCTTTCTAAAATGGGGTCATTTGTGGGGTTCCTATACTGAACTGGCATTTTAGGGGCCCTAAACCGTGAGGAGTAGTCTGGAAATCAAATTTCGCAAAATGACCTGTGAAATCCTAAAGGTACTCATTGGACTTTGGGCCCTTTAGCGCAGTTAGGGTGCAAAAAAGTGCCACACATGTGGTATTGCCATACTCGGGAGAAGTAGTACAATGTGTTTTGGGGTGTATTTTTACACATACCCATGCTGGGTGGGAGAAATACCTCTGTAAATGACAATCTTTTGATTTTTTTACACACAGTTGTCCATTTACAGAGTTATTTCTCCCACCCAGCATGGGTATGTGTAAAAATACACCCCAAAACACATTGTACTACTTCTCCCGAGTACGGCGATACCACATGTGTGGCACTTTTTTGCACCCTAACTGCGCTAAAGGGCCCAAAGTCCAATGAGTACCTTTAGGATTTCACAGGTCATTTTGCGGAATTTGATTTCCAGACTACTCCTCACGGTTTAGGGCCCCTAAAATGCCAGGGCAGTATAGGAACCTCACAAATGACCCCATTTTAGAAAGAAGACACCTCAAGGTATTCCGTTAGGAGTATGGTGAGTTCATAGAAGATTTTATTTTTTGTCACAAGTTAGTGGAAAATGACACTTTGTGAAAAAAACAATAAAAATCAATTTTCCGCTAACTTTTGACAAAAAATAAAATCTTCTATGAACTCACCATACTCCTAACGGAATACCTTGGGGTGTCTTCTTTCTAAAATGGGGTCATTTGTGGGGTTCCTATACTGCCCTGGCATTTTAGGGGCCCTAAACCGTGAGGAGTAGTCTGGAAATCAAATTCCGCAAAATGACTTGTGAAATCCTAAAGGTACTCATTGGACTTTGGGCCCTTTAGCGCAGTTAGGGTGCAAAAAAGTGCCACACATGTGGTATCGCCGTACTCGGGAGAAGTAGTACAATGTGTTTTGGGGTGTATTTTTACACATTCCCATGCTGGGTGGGAGAAATAACTCTGTAAATGGACAATTGTGTGTAAAAAAAATGAAAAAATTGTCATTTACAGATATATTTCTCCCACCCAGCATGGGTATGTGTAAAAATACACCCCAAAACACATTCTACTACTTCTCTTGAGTACGGCAATACCACATGTGTGGCACTTTTTCGCAGCCTAACTGCGCTAAGGGGCCCAAAGTCCAATGAGCACCTTTAGGCTTTACAGGGGTGCTTACAAATTAGCACCCCCCAAAATGCGAGGACAGTAAACACACCCCACAAATGACCCCATTTTGGAAAGTAGACACTTCAAGGTATTCAGAGAGGGGCATGGTGAGTCCGTGGCAGATTTCATTTTTTTTTGTCGCAAGTTAGAAGAAATGGATTCTTTTTTTTTTTCTTTTTTTTTTGTCACAAAGTGTCATTTTCCGCTTACTTGTGACAAAAAATAATATCTTCTATGAACTCTCTATGCCTCTCAGTGAATACTTTGGGATGTCTTCTTTCCAAAATGGGGTCATTTGGGGGGTATTTATACTATCCTGGAATTCTAGCCCCTCATGAAACATGACAGGGGGTCAGAAAAGTCATAGATGCTTGAAAATGGCAAAATTCACTTTTTGCACCATAGTTTGTAAACGCTATAACTTTTACCCAAACCAATAAATATACACTGAATGGTTTTTTTTTTATCAAAAACATGTTTGTCCACATTTTTCGCGCTGCATGTATACAGAAATTTTACTTTATTTGAAAATTGTCAGCACAGAAAGTTAAAAAAATCATTTTTTTGCCAAAATTCATGTCTTTTTTGATGAATATAATAAAAAGTAAAAATCGCAGGAGCAATCAAATAGCACCAAAAGAAAGCTTTATTAGTGACAAGAAAAGGAGCCAAAATTCATTTAGGTGGTAGGTTGTATGAGCGAGCAATAAACCGTGAAAGCTGCAGTGATCTGAATGGAAAAAAAGTGGCCGGTCCTTAAGGGGTAGAAAGACTGTGGTCCTCAAGTGGTTAAAGGGATACTTAAGCCATCCGTAAAAAGTTTTGACAAAAGTTTCAAAAATGAATAATTGTGTTTTGTTGGTAAAATCTATTCCAAATTAAGTATTTAATTAATGTAATTAAAGTAATACTTAAGCCACCTGTAAAAAAAGAGTTTTACTAACCTGGGTCTTTTACCGGCCCCCTTTAGCCGTCCTGTGCCGGTCTTCAACGGCCCTCCATTCTCCGCATACGTACAAAAAGGGCGCCTGGACAAAAAGGGCGCGGGGTGTAAACTCTAAATAATAATTAATCATTAATAGGGTTTATAAAAATAGTGTGCTATATTTTGTTTACAAATAAAGTTTAACAAAATTATAAATCATTAAATAATGTTTATAAAATCGGAAATTGTGAAAACGTTAATCTTCCCTATTTCTAAAGTTAAACTTATAATTACTTTTATTAAAAAAACAATAATATATGTTTAATTGTTATAATTGTATATTATTGTGAATAACCTTCATTTATGGTTTGTTCTTATAATAAAATTTGAAAATATTCTTTATAACGATGATATAAATATAAGTACGTTCGTAATAAGTGTTGTAAAACATTAGTAATTATTACTAAAATTTTACTAAAACTATACCTAAGCCTACTCTTACACAGAACCCTCCCTGTACCTATCCCTAACCCCTAGACCCCCCTGTTGGTGCCTAAACCTAAGACCCCCCTGTTGGTGCCTAAACCTAAGACCCCCCTGTTGGTGCCTAAACCTAAGACCCCCCTGTTAGTGCCTAAACCTAAGACCCCCCTGTTGGTGCCTAAACCTAAGACCCCCCTGGTGGTGCCTAAACCTAAGACCCCCCTGTTAGTGCCTAAACCTAAGACCCCCCTGTTGGTGCCTAAACCTAAGACCCCCCTGTTAGTGCCTAAACCTAAGACCCCCCTGGTGGTGCCTAAACCTAAGACCCCCCTGTTAGTGCCTAAACCTAAGACCCCCCTGGTGGTGCCTAAACCTAAGACCCCCCTGGTGGTGCCTAAACCTAAGACCCCCCTGGTGGTGCCTAAACCTAAGACCCCCCTTTATTATGTGGATAATAATGTTTTACTAATTATGGATGCAAAAAATATATTCCAATTTACATTACGTACTGATCGCTTTATTTTGTGAATAATGTTCTAAAAACAGTAAGGGATAAAACTTTAAATAAAAAAATATATTCCAATTTACATTACGTACTGATCGCTTTGTTTTGTGAATAATGTTTTAAAAACAGTAAGGGATAAAACTTTAAATAATGTTTTAATTATTTAAATAAGATAAATATATTTAGTATTTTCATAAACGTTATTCGGCACGGGTGCATTTTATAAACGTAAATGAACACAAGCTCAGTTATAAATCATTAAACAGCTCCGGGCGCCGTTTGTAAACTTTATTTAGCTTCGGGCGCCGTTTGTAAACTTTATTTAGCTCCGGCGCCCTTTTTTCCTGCTCTGCGCCCATTAAACGTTATTTATTATGGGAGTGAATGGCGGCGCCCTTTTTGTCCACTAGCTGCCTGCGCCCTTTTTTCCCAGCTCCCATTCTCCTGCCGCCAGCGGGCACGTGATGGCTACAGGGGGCTGGTGGAAGCCCCAGGTAAGTGAAACTCTTTTTTTTACAGCTGGCTTAAGTATCAATTTAATTACATTAATTAAATACTTAATTTGGAATGGATTTTACCAACAAAACACATGTTTTCATTTTTTAAAAGTTCGTGTCAAAACAGGAAGTATCCCTTCCATCTGTGGGCGGAGCGCAACATCGCATGGGAAAAAAATAGAAACTATAGTCTGTCATAGCATGCAACTAAAGCTGAATGCCCACTGGCAGATTCGGACAGATCGGGTAAACGAACGTTCATCGGCGGCGATCCCTGATCCATCTGGCTGCCTCTGTAATCGATGTTTGTGGTGGTGGAAATGAATGATCGTGTGAACAATCATTTAAACCATTGCAGCGAACCCAGGCAAAACAATGAGGATCAGAGCGATCCTTAACGACTTAATTGGACCTGTCGGTTGTTCAAAAACGAATGATCGCTGCGGGTGTCATGCGTCTGTCAACATCGTTTAACTAATTATCATTATATTATGTTGTGTGATATCACAGAAAATCATTCGTCACGTAAAATAGTTTGCGAAAAATCGTTAGGTGGGTCTTCCACCTGCCTATTAACCATATACTGTACTTGTCCATTTTACCTTTGACCCAAAGTAATGTCATCTGTGTGCAAACCTTAATTTTTATGGGACTGGGAGCACACCTTGTGCGTTTTGTATGCATTTTCTGCACACCAGGGGCTTGATTCACGAAACTGTGCTAACTCATAGCTCGGCCGCGCTAGCGTTTTTGCAAAAACGCTAGTGCCGCGGTGCTATGAGTTAGCACGGTTTAGTGAATCAAGCCCCTGTGTGTCTGTATTTGTGAAAACATGGACGTTTTATTGCAGAAGCTAATGTAATTGATAGAGAAAATGCCTGCAGTGCTTCACTGCTATTGCACTACCGAATAAATTGTACTAGGTAAACAGACACTGAAGCACTTTGCCTATAGAGGCCTAACCACATATGTACATAATGTATACACGGAGATATATGTCGGTCCCCTTGTTTCCCTTTATGATTAAAAACACTGTATATATACACAATTCATAAGAGCTCTGACTTGGGCTGTATGCTGGGGGAATCTATGTGTGTTGGTGGGGGGATGATTATTGTATATTCATTGTAAATACTTTGTGCACTACACATACTCCTGACAACGCTCCTAGTGTTGAGCCGAAATTTTCGAAATTTCGCGTTACTATAATTACGCATGCGAAATTTGCTATTACGACGCGAAATTATGGTAGCGTAATTGCCATTAAAATCGTAATTGAAAATACCGTAAGCGTAATTTTCAACGCGTAATTTCGCGTTTCGTTCATAACGTAATTTCGCGTTCAACCATAACGTAATTTCGCGTTAAACCATAACGTAATTTCGCATTTCTTCGTAATTTCGCGAATTTCGCAATTACTTGTTAGCAGAGTTGCTCGCGAATTTTCGCCAAAGGCATTTTCGTCTGCATGGCGAATTTTGATGCGAAATATCACTACATGGCGAATTTTATATGCGAAATAGCATTCCGTAACGGGAAAATGACGCGAAAATTAACGCTTACAGTAATATGAACTATCGCGAAATTACGTTATGTAACTACGCTTACAAACAGTTGCATGCAAGGCAAACGTAATTTCACGATACCCACTGTAATGCGAAAATTACGCGAAAATTACTCTAGCGCGTAATTTCGCGAAATCCTTCTTCATTACGATTATGTACTTACGGCCATAATCCTAATTACGCGAAATTTCGCGAAATCGTAATTAAGTCATTACACTCATCTCTAAACGCTCCGCTTAAGGAGTGAAACGATCGTAGAGTTGGCACTCTATCTGTTCACCACTTTTGTCTCACTGTACACAATGCAGATATGGTATACCACCCAGCTACCTTCTATGAAGAGTTATTGTTGACCCCTATGGGGTCTTGTTTGTTCTGATTTACCAATATCAGAGGCAGGGTTTTTCCATGGTTTAGCCCTTCCAATAGGCAGGTGTGTCCCCTACATTTCAACAGTTACCAATCAATTTGGGTTAAGCAATAGTTCATCTGGTCTGTTTTGACGCAAACGCTTGCAAGATAGCTACACCCCATGGAAATTAATGGGGGGTGTCAGCAAAGACCCTTGCTAAAGTTTTGCAGTCAATTAATGATACTCTTTGCTGTTAACTTTAACAAACCCATGACTGTTGTATTGGACACACTTTATTTTAAAGTAAACCCTCTTATGAATTGTGAATATATACAGTGTTTTTAATCATAAAGGGGAACAAGGAGACATACATATATCTCTGTGTATACATTATGTACATATGTGGTTAGGCCTCTATAGGCAAAGTGCTTCAGTGCTGCACTGCTGTCTGTTTATATCTGCATGGGGAAAACACATTCAAGTGTGCACTAACCAATTGCATAACATTTGTTTGTTAACAATAACATAAATGCTAACATCAATTTGTTAACATTTGGGGGTGGCATCTAAAGTTTTGCCGGGGGCCCAGTGATTTTTTAGTTATGCCCCTGTTCTTGATAAACTAAGGCAATGTGAAGAAAATACAGGTCTTAAAGTCAGTTAAGTAATTAACAAGGAAATGGCAGAGGGAAAGATACTGGGCTGCAGTGCTTACTATGTGGATAATAGCTGCACTTAAAGATAACCTGAGACGAGAAGCGTCTTAGGTTCCATGCTTACTGGGGGCTCCAGTGAAAATAATGTAATAAAAAAAGTGCTTCATTTTTACAATAATTATGTATAAATGATTTAGTCAGTGTTTGCCCATTGTAAAATCTTTTAAATCCCTGATTTACATTCTGACATTTATTACATGGTGACATTTTTACTGTTGGCAGGTGATGTAGCTGCTGCATGCTTTTGTGGCAGTTGTAAACAGCTGTAAACAGCTATTTCC
This sequence comes from Hyperolius riggenbachi, assembly GCF_040937935.1. Taxonomy (NCBI): domain Eukaryota; kingdom Metazoa; phylum Chordata; class Amphibia; order Anura; family Hyperoliidae; genus Hyperolius; species Hyperolius riggenbachi. Next base: position 63,621,883 of record NC_090647.1, read on the forward strand.
CACAATGCAACAAAGTTCACAGACAGGAAACTGTCAGGAGTACCACATTCCTCAGAGTTTCTTGTAGGAGGGGTTTCACCACAATATCAGTCATACAGCGCCCCCTGATGGTCTGTTTTGTTTCTCATGTAAAAGGGGGTATCAGCTACTGATTGGGATAAAGTTCAATTCTTGGTCGGAGTTTCCATTTAAGCCCCCTTGAGGCCGCTCATCCCACAGCGTCTCCTCAGGTGGCTCTGGTCACTTGTCACTCAGAGCCGGGGCAAGGTCCTCCTACACCCAAGGCTGAGACACCAAAGTGCGCCACTCCACCCCCCCCCCCCCATCACACACTGATTGCTATTAGACGAAGAGGCACCCCAGGGCCCCTAAAGCCTTAATCTCTAGTTATCTGTCTTGCAGTCACTGCCATGTATCCCCTTTTCTTATTTCTCTCTGCTTTAAACACATTAGGGGAATGATAGCTGAATGAGTTGTGCGCCCTCTCCTACACTGCGCCCTGAGGCTGGAGCCTCTCTTGCCTCTGCCTTGGCCCTGTGTCATTTAGTCCAAAAGCCTCAACCGAGTCACGCTTTGTCCTGCATGCGCATCCCAGCCAGGCTCACTCTCGCAGGTGCAGAATGCCCCCAGGTACCCAGCGCTGCTAACTGCAACACCATCATGCTGCCCTAAAGGGCATTTTTTGATTAGGTGTGAATGTATTATCTAGGAGAAAACTTAGGAGAAAAGTGAATTGAATAAGGGGAATAGTGTGAATGTTCCCTAATGAGGTTAATCAAGAAGTTAGAAACAAATCTGTAATAATAATTTCAGGACGATGTGAAAGTAAATCAATCTACATAAACGTATCTAAGTATAAATAGCATAACATAAAATTAAATACGGCCTTGTGGGTTGTGTTTTTTTTTTTTAATCAGAATTATAAATGGCTTCTCTCCCCCGGGTCCACTTTCTATGGCAGCTAGCATTGGCGTTTTTGTGCACAACCTGTGGAGGGAAAAGATATTTTTACCACTCTACGTTTATTGATTTTTAACGGTAATTGTCTGGTAGTTTACCCGGCAGGTGTTAATACTGGCGGTCATTAACTTTGTGAAGTGATTTAGATTCCCACATTCAGCAAGATCGTCATTTTCAATTGCAGGCTTATAAATACATTTTTTTTAAGAAAAAAAATGTTATATTCTATTGATACTTTTTCTTGTAGCTGAGAAAAAGATCTGTCACGGTCAAAATAAATAGCAAAACATCATGATAGAGCGTACCAGGGCCAGTTCTAGACTAGGAGGGGGGCTTTGGGAAAAAAACAAATATATATATATTTGTATGTAAATATATACTGTATTTTTTGGACTATAAGACTCACTTTTACTCCCGCAAAAGTGGGGTAAAAAGTCACTGCATCTTATAGTCCAAATGCAGGGAGTTCCTGACTTGTGAATGCCTGCCAATACGAACCTCAAACCCGCCGCAATGCCGGGGACTCCCTGTACTGTGCCCATGCAGAGGAGGACATGGGGACAAATGGAGAACAAAGGGGTACACATGGGGGACAGAGGAGGACCACAGGGAGACACAAGAGATACAAAGGGGGCATAATCCACAAGATACACTAAAGCAGAAGGACTTAAGGTCTGGCACTCAAATGCTTGAACCTGGGGGTTGATGTGATGGCCTTACTCAAAGGGCGCTTGCATCACATGCGATAAAGGACATCTTCACCTTGACAATGAGTAAACAACTTCTATGAGGATTACATGAAGAACTTCGAGATGTGCAACAAGTAGTATTAGGGCAGTGCATCACAACAGATTTAGCACATGTAAAAGGAGGATACTGTGCACCTTTCTCTTAAACAGTTCCAAAAATGTATTCCATTCCTCAGCCAAAAGTAAACAGTATTGACATGTATGGAAAGAATCGTCAAACCTGTATGCTGGAAGTTGTTGCGGTGAAGGAGGGAGGGGTGACCAGGGGAAGATTGGACGGCACTACAGCCATTTCACGCCGCTCGGGCGCTTGCTCACATGCGTGTCCGTGAAGAGCCGGCGCCGTAGAGCTTCCTGTATAGGACCTTCAGGCCACACCTCCGGCGCCGTCTCACTGGTGCAGAGTGACAATGGGGAGAGGTCGGGGGTGAAGGGGCGGAGCTTCGCCGTCCAGCGGCGAAGGACCTGTATCAATGTGAAGAAAATCACGGAGTCACAGAATATGCACGCGTTAATGTAATGGACGTTATGCCTCTTCTAGATGTATTACACAGCGTCACCTGATTCTTCACATTGATACAGGTCCTTCGCCGCTGGACGACGAAGCTCCGTCCCTTGTCTAATTTAATGTAGGGCTGGCAGCATGGCCAAATTTACCATAATTTCATTTTTATTTATTTAAGTATTTACAGTTTATAGTGCTAACATATTATTCAATGCTGTACAGAGTATATTGTCTTGTTACTAATTGTCCCCCAGAGGAGCTTACAATCTAGTCCCTACCATAGTCATATGTCTATGTATGTATCATGTAGTGCATGTACAATGCACTGTAGGCATGTGCCTACAGGCGCCTGATGATAGAAAGTCAGCTCACTTCCCTCCCTGAGCGCCCCTCTCCCTCCATCTGTATGCAGAGTCCTGATGAGAGTGTGAATGAGAGGTTACTTACCGAGCTCTCTGCTTTTCCAGTGATGAGATCTCTCTTTAGTCGGAGACTCCACTAGCTATTCAGTACTGATGTTCCTCTAGCTACCTAATACTTGTGGACACCTCTAACTACTTAATACTGAGGGTACGTCTGGCTACCTAATACTAAGAGGGACCTGCATCTACCTATGACAGGCAAGGGAAGAAAGGGAGGATTGACAGCTGGGCCAGCCAGCACACTTGCGGTGCTGTTTGGCGGGGGGTTGTAGGTACATGGAGGACGAAGTCTAAGGTGCCAGGACATCCGTGCCTATAGGCTCCTGTGAGGTAGATCACCAGGTATACAGTTTCTCCTGGAGATACACACCTGCAGCTATTTAGAGGAATTCTGGAGTTCAGCATTATAGTCAGACTCATGAGGGAGAACAGAGTAAGACAGAAATAATTAATTAGTTGTAGTTCTATTCTACTTTAACCTGCTGAGCGTTACATCCCTCAGGAGGTTTTGTAGCCTCATAGTCCCCCGCTATAAAACTATTAAATTAAATGTGATCAATACATATTAGCTAGCACTAGGCAAGCTAGAATAGGTGTTCCCCCCCGATTGCCCAGAATCGCCCCGATCAGTCTGCTTACACATTACCCAGCCAGGATCCAGCGTTCGCCGCAGCCTCCCCAAACAGCTCCGGTCTTCTCTATGGGGAGGATTGTACATGACGTCATCGACGCCTTGATGTCATGCGCACAACCCATCCTCCCCATAGAGAAGCTGTGCGGGAGGCTGTGCGATCGCTGGATCCTGGCTGGATAATGTATAAGCCGACTGATCGGGGGGATTCTGGGCAATCGGTGAGTGCTGGCCACCTATTCTAGCTTGCCTAGTGCTAGCTAATATGCATTGATCGCATTTCAACTAATAGTTTTATAGCGGGGGACTCCTGAGGCTATTAAAACCTCTAGCGCGACATGCCCGACACTGTGTCAGGCATACCGCTTAGGAGGTTAAAGTTTACCCAAGGCTGCACAGGGGGCGGTGGCAGGTGGGACACAGAAGCATGTTCCCTGCTCCATGACAAGCCTCTCTGTCCCCTATGTGCCGCTCTCCGCCCACGATGCGCTGTACTTTCTCACCATGCTGTGTTGTAACCCCCTCCCCCGCATTGCCGACATGCAGCTTGTCGGCACTATTGAGGGGAAGGGACGGCCCTGTCAGGAGAGGAACTCTTACAAAACACCCACTTCGGGTGTTCCTAATCAAGTGTAACTCATATATAACGTCTTTTACTGCAAAGTCCCCAGTATCCGGCACTGGCGGAGATCGCCTGATGCTGGATGCATGTGCTTGCCAGGTGCTTGAGCAACCGACCAAAATAACACAAACCTCTCCCTTGAAATACCTAATGAGGCTCCAGCGATGTCTGGCAGTCTCCTTGAACATCCTCACGGGCTCCGAGAGGCTTTCCGATTTCCCCAGTGCACGGAAGCCGGAGTGTCAGCTGACCCGCATTGGGTCATGTGACACTCCGGCTTCCATACACAGATTCCAGAAGCCACTAGGAGCCCGCAAGGAGGTAGAGAAAAACTGCCAGACATCGCTGGAGCCTTGGTAAGTATTTTAAAGCCGGCCAGCACCCACAGAAAGCCCCCCAACGGAGGTCCCTGTTATCCCTCAGCATGCCGGTTAGTTGAGACTTCCAGTTGCCTGGAAACCGGATAACAGAGACTTTGCTATATTAACATTTTTCCTAGAGTTCCTCTGTAAAGGATATGTGAGATGGCCTGTGACATGATGAGATAGACCTGTATGTACAATGCCTAGCATACAACTAGGCTGTGTTCCTTTTTTTATTTCTTTGCCTGAAAGAGTTAAAAATCAGGTATGCAAGTTAGAGTTTCTGTCTGAGTTGGAACCTGGTTGGACTATAGCATAACCCTCACTGATAAGGAATTATAAGCATAAAACACTTTCCTAGCAGAAAATGGCTTCTGAGGGCAGGAAAGAGATAAAAAAAATGAGTCAATAGTTCATAGATTTTAGCTCTGGCATATGTCAATGAATGTGTCATTGAGCAGAGACAATGAAACAGTATAAACTTAAAGTGGGATTGTCAGCCATAAAATCAAATGACATTTACCCACTGCTCTATGTTAATTATGCAGTCTACAAGCTAACCCTGCATTGCAAGCATTCCAAAAAAAACATAAATGTTTCTACTGTAATAAATCTTCTTTCAGTCAGCCTGGCTCTATTTGGTATATTGCCTAGGAGAGGGATGCTTGTATCTCCCCTCCCTCATTTCTGTTCCTCACTGATTGGCTGTGTTAAGCTGCTGAAATACATTCTATGCTGCCCTCACATGTGTTTAAAAAGCAAGCTAGATATGACAGTGCCGTTCCAAGGAAAAAAAAAAGAGTAAGGGAGGAAATTACATCAGGATTGGCTTCAGTCAGAGACAGTAAAGATGGAAAACGCCTGAAACCGAATCCATAAGTACAGTGGGTTGCAAAGTATTCGGCCCCCTTGAAGTTTTCCACATTTTGTCACATTACTGCCACAAACATGCATCAATTTTATTGAAATTCCCCATGAAAGACCAATACAAAGTGGTGTACACGTGAGAAGTGGATCGGAAATCATACATAAATCCAAACATTTTTTACAAATAAATAACTGCAAAGTGGGGTGTGCGTAATTATTCGGCCCCCTGAGTCAATACTTTGTAGAACCACCTTTTGCTGAAATTACAGCTGCCAGTCTTTTAGGGTATGTCTCTACCAGCTTTGCACATCTAGGGCTTGATTCACAAAGCGGTGCTAACTGTTTAGCATGGGTGTTCTAAACCGTTAGCACGTGAAGTGCCGTTCGCGGACTTTTGCGTGCGCAAAGTGCCGCGATTCGCACGTTTGTGGACTTTTGCGCGCGCAATTTGCGGCAAATTGCGCGCGCAAAAGTCCATGATCGCGCGAATCGCGGCACTTTGCGTGCTCAAAAGTCCACAAACGGCATTTCACGTGCTAACTGTTTAGAACACCCGTGCTAAACAGTTAGCACCGCTTTGTGAATCAAGCCCCTAGAGACTGAAATCCTTGCCCATTGTTCTTTGCAAAACAGCTCCAGCTCAGTCAGATTAGATGGACAGCGTTTGTGAACAGCAGTTTTCAGATCTTGCCACAGATTCTCGATTGGATTTATATCTAGACTTTGACTGGGCCATTCTAACACATAGATATGTTTTGTTTTAAACCATTCCATTGTTGCCCTGGCTTTATGTTTAGGGTAATTGTCCTGCTGGAAGGTGAACCTCCGCCCCAGTCTCAAGTCTTTTGCAGTCTCCAAGAGGTTTTCTTCTAAGTTTGCCCTGTATTTGGTTCCATCCATCTTCCCATCAACTCTGACCAGCTTCCCTGTCCCTGCTGAAGAGAAGCACCCCCAAAACATGATGCTGCCACCACCATATTTGACAGTGGGGATGGTGTGTTCAGAGTGATGTGCAGTGTTAGTTTTCTGCCACACATAGCGTTTTGCATTTTGGCCAAAAAGTTCCATTTTGGTCTCATCTGACCAGAGCACCTTCTTCCACATGGTTGCTGTGTCCCCCACATGGCTTGTGGCAAACTGCAAACGGGACTTCTTATGCTTTCTGTAAACAATGCCTTTCTTCTTGCCACTCTTCCATAAAGGCTAACTTTGTACAGTGCATGAGTAATAGTTATCCTATGGACAGAGTCACCCACCTGAGCTGTAGATCTCTGCAGCTCGTCCAGAGTTACCATAGGCCTCTTGACTGCATTTCTGATCAGCGCTCTCCTTGTTCGGCCTGTGAGTTTAGGTGGATGGCCTTGTCTTGCTAGGTTTACAGTTGCGCCATGCTCCTTCCATTTCTGAATGATCGCTCGAACAGTGCTCCGTGGGATGTTCAAGGCTTTGGAAATCTTTTTGTAGCCTAAGCCTGCTTTAAGTTTCTCAATAACTTGATCCCTGACCTGTCTGGTGTGTTCTTTGGACTTCATAGTGTTGTTGCTCCCAATATTCTCTTAGGCCTGGTGCACACCAAAAAATGCTAGCAGATCCGCAAAATGCTAGCAGATTTTGAAACGCTTTTTCTTATTTTTCTGTAGCGTTTCAGCTAGCATTTTGCGGTTTTGGAAAGCGTTTTTGGTGTAGTAGATTTCATATATTGTTACAGTAAAGCTGTTACTGAACAGCTACTGTAACAAAAAACGCCTGGCAAACCACTCTGAAGTGCCGTTTTTCAGAGCGGTTTGCGTTTTTCCATTACTTAACATTGAAGCAGAAACGCATCCGCAATCCAAAATCTGCAGCAGCCCGGGAGTATGCGTTTCTGCAAAATGCCTCCAGCTCTGGTGTGCACCAGCCCATTGAAATACCTTACCCTAGCGGATCCGCACCCGCAAGCGGATCGCAAACCGCAGCCGAACCGCTCTGGTGTGCACTAGGCCTCAGACAACCTCTGAGGCCCTCACAGAGCAGCTGTATTTGTACTGACATTAGATTACACACAGGTGCACCCTATTTAGCCATTAGCACTCATCAGGCAATGTCTATAGGCAACTGACTGCACTCAGATCAAAGGGGGACGAATAATTATGCACACACCACTTTGCAGTTATTTATTTGTAAAAAATGTTTGGAATCATATATGATTATCGTTCCACTTCTCATGTGTATACCACTTTGTATTGGTCTTTCATGTGGAATTCCAATAAAATTGATTCATGTTTGTGGCAGTAATATGACAAAATGTGGAAAACTTAAAGGGGACCGAATACTTTTGCAACCCACTGTAGCTATAAGTAGAACAAGTATTTATCTATTTATATATGTTTTTTTTCTTTCCTGGGATAGTATGGCTGTCCCTGCTGCTTTGAAAAGTAGATTTAAATTTGAAATAAAACTGTGGGATATCTAAAAAAAAGGTCACTTTTAGGAGCATGAGGATAGATACAATTGTTTATCGCATTTTATTTTCACTTAATTTCCTTTTAAAGTCCTAATTTCATGTTTTATGGCACCTTGAATAGCTGATTCAATCCATCTAGCTGGCTTTGTAACTATCAGAACTGTTTCCCAGCAGGAGAGCTCTAAGCACGTGATCTGCTGGAGGAACCTGAGGACCAGAGATGAGAAATGCTGGTCTGGGGAACCTTTTATCAAGCTGCACCACTGTAGTAAATTAATAGCACAGGGCTCCTGCTTTGTACAGGGTTGTGTGACAGAGTTGATAAATCTCCCCCAGAGAGTTATAGCTCCTCAGCAGCTGCTGATTGCAGGTACACCATCCCTGCAGAAGAATATCTAGCAGACAAGCTACTGTAAAACCATAAATCCTACTATGTTTTGCAAGACCTAGCTATTTAATTTCCTCTCACCTCCTACAGGTGCTCTGAGACCATTGAAATTATCTGCATCCACACAACCCATATAAAACATGTCCAGCATTGGACTTCCCCCAGATTAGGTCTCCCGGGACACAAATTGTTGCTGTACATTTTGCTTCTTGAAGTAATAGAACTAACATTGGTAGATAGAAACGTAATTAACTGATTGGCAGCAGGGCAGTTTGTAGGCTAAATTGCACCCAGGGCAAGGGTGTAAAAATGTGGCCCCCATACACACGCACGCACGCACGTACGCACGCGCACACACACACACACACCCACACCCCAACCATCCCGCTTTCATCGAGACTGTACCGATTTTGGTGGGCTGTCCCGCTATCCCAGTATGAGCCCTCCAAGTCCCGGGCGGCAGTGGGCAGAGAGGGTAAAAAAAATGATCAAGGCGCCAGCCGCGCCTAAGTGGGATGCGGTATGCCGATGCCGGCAATACATTACTACCTCCCTCCCTTGAAATCTGCCCCCCTGTCCCCCCCCCCCCCCCCCGTTAGCAGAGTGCGCAGGGCAGCAGAGCAGGCTGTCATATTACCAGCGTCCATCGATGCGTACCAGTATCCAACTTCAATCTGCTTCCTGTGACGTCACAGGAAACAGGAAGTTGAATGAAGCTAGATGTCGGTACGCATTGATGGACGGAGGTAAGATGAAAGCCACTCCGCTGCCCTGCACACTCTGCTAACGGGGGAGGGGACACAGGGGGCAGATTACAAGGGAGGGAGGGAGGTAGTAATGTATTGCCGGCATCGGCATCCCGCATCCCACTTAGGCGCGGCTGGCGCCTCGATTATATTTTTTTTTACAGTGGCACCCATCTTCCCCCTCCTCCCCACCCACGGGCACCCTTACCCTCCTCCCCACCCACGGGAAGGGTATATGAGGGTTATTTTTATTAAAAATGATAAGGCCATCAACATTCATTAAAAAAACATATTTAAAAAAACTTTATGGTAGGCGTGGCTAGGGGGTGTGGCCTCTGCCCCGATTTCAAATTTTAAAATGTTGGGAGGTATGCACACACATACTTTACAAGCAGCTATGCAGAAGGATGAGACCAGAGGCAGGTGATCATCGATTGGAGTAGGATGGAAGTTGAGTTGCTTATACAAGGCTTATTTGCGCTTACTCTGCCAAGAGAAGGTAGCATAAAGGGGGGCCCCGGGGAGCAAGAGGGAGAAGTCGCGCTCCCCTGTATTTTTTTATTTATTTATGCAACAGTTTTATTTGGGTATTTATGGGAGAATGTGGGAGGGAAGGAGTTAATTTTAAATTATGTGTAGGTATATTTATCAAAATAAATGTATGTAGGTGTAATTTTACTATTTGGCCACAAGATGTCCTCACTCATTAGCTTCCTGCGCATGCTTTTAGTACGCGAAATAGGAAGTAATGAGTGTAAGTGTAACTTACAGTGTTTACAAATGACCGCAGGCATCTCATTGATGCCACGATCATTGACAGGGGGACCTAGATCAATGAATGAGAACTGCATTCCCATTCATTGATCTCCGCTGGAGCTGGAGCATGCACAGCGGCGATCACGGAGGAGTATGTATATCTATGCCTCTGAGGCTAAGATTAAGTTTTTAGGGGTGTAGATATACTGTTCTAAAAAGATTAAGTGGTTAAAGGTTGTTATGCTGTTGCTTATCTTTTGAAGCAGAGAAGAAGTTCTGAGTTTAGGTTCGCTTTAACAGATAAAAAGGGTTAAAGACATTTACAAGCAGAAGAACAACATGATAGATATTGGAAATGTGAGGATAATTTGGTAAGCTAGAGAGGTTCAGTGAATAGTTCCAGTATGACTGCACTTAGCGGGTGACCCTGGCAGCAGGCTGGGATGTACCAAATGATAGATAGTGTGTGGTTATTACAGCTGCGCTCTGTTCATATCGCCTTTCATGTTAGTTGCTATCTCATACAGCCATGCCTGTTTCCATCAGATGTTCGCTGATGCTGTGTTTTACCTGTTCATACATTTTCCTCCGCGCTGATCTAATGCATAGCGGCATGACACCTAATTTCTTAGACATCCATAGGATTATATACACAATACAGAATTAAATCATTCTCTAGGCCTCATAATTACACATTGCGGGCCGCACAGGTTTAAAGGAGGTTGTGCGGTAATAAAAGGAAAATTGTTGTATCAAAAACTATTCAAGGCACCTAATATAGTTAACCAGGAAACCATTTCTTTTTTTATTTACATTATTTAATTTTTTTCTTGTTTACTTGCAGAGCTTAAAGCATGAGGGTCAGCAATACTATCCCAGGGAAAAAACACACACATACATAAGTAGATAAATACTTGGTCTACTTACATAACATTTATATTATTATACGGTTCACATTTAGATGTCAATGAATTTTATATAGTAAATAAAGAGAAAACTGTTACAGGCATTTTCCATCGTTACTGCCTCTGTCCGAAGCCAGTCATTATGTCATTTCCTCCCAATTTTTTTCCTCTGCCTGAAATGATGTATGGAGAACTGCACTGTCATATCTTGCTTGCTTTGTAAACACATGTGAGAAGAACACACAGTAGATCAGATTTCAGCAGTTTCTGCAGGGGAAGAGATGATTTTGCTTCTATTCCTTGTCTCATGTCACACTGAACTGCCCTCAGCCAATCAGCAAGGTGCAGGAATGTGGGAGGGAAAAAAGGTAAGATAATAAGCTTCCCTCTCCCCAGCAATGTACCAGAAAAGAACCAGGCTGACTGAGAAAAGATTCATTATAGCAGACACATGTATGATTATATTGGAATGCTTGTACTGCAGGGTCAGGATGTAGACTGCATAATAAACACAGAGCCGTGTGTAAATGGAATTTGATTTTATGGCTATCAATCCTTTTTCAAAGTGAGCTTTTGTGAAAGCCTTTTACAGATGGAGGCTGAGTCATAAATTGTTCTCATCTTTGCCTCCCTCACTATTCTGCTGCCATTGGCCAACTGTTACCATTGCTAGTCATGTGATATTAGCAACCGGATAAGTGGGAAGCAAGAATTTTGGGGGCCGGAAGTGCCACAGAAGTTTTGGTGCCTATCAAATATCGCTTATGGGCGGAAATTTTATGTGTAACGATTGGGGAGTTATTTCCATGGTCAGCGCACAAGATGTGCGCTGACACTGCGGAAATCCTCCAAAAGCGTATAAAATAACAGAACCCAAACTTTGGTGCAATGCACCTGCAGAGAGAGATTCCCACCGGCAGATGGAGCTGTGGAGTGCAGAGGAATAACCCCTGAATGAGTTAAAGCAATGCAGGGCAAGATAGCCCTTAGAGAGATAGAGTGAGCACAGCGACAGAATGTATGTGTGTCCACCAATCTAGTAGCCACCCGGCGACGGTGCACAAACAACAGCGAAAACCAAGTGGGAACGCAATCGCAAGAATGGCTATTGCCAATAGTGACACCAGACTGAGTAAGACAGAGCAAAGGAACAGACAGGACTAACTACACGTGGTCCCCACATGTTTAGCGCAATAGCGACAAAGCGCGTGCACGGCACGGTCGCCACATGAGAAGCGCAATAGCGACAAAGCGTACCAACCCTGACTAACCAAAGAAACACGAAAACAAAGAGAATGCGAACGCTTGCTTAACGGTTACTTCACCGAGACGACAGCAAGCGTTCGTTCCAGACAAAACAGACAAAAGGAGTAACCAGTAGCAACTGCTGCTCTGGCTACACTCCTAAGGCAGAATACAGAAGGAACCACCGCCTCTACCGCTAGGGCGGTTGTGATCCAGACAGACAGACAGATGGAGCGACCAGTAGCAACCGCTGCTCTGGCTACACTCCTAAGGCAGAATACAGAAGGAACCACCGTCTCTACCGCTAGGGCGAATGCGATCCAGACAGACAGACAGATGGAGCGACCAGTAGCAACCGCTGCTCTGGCTACACTCCTAAGGCAGAATACAGAAGGAACTACCGCCTCTACCGCTAGGGCGAATGCGATCCAAACAAACAGACAGAACAGGCAATACAGATAATATTAGCAAACAATATGCAGAGTGCTGAGACTCAAGGTAAGTCTAGCAGGATCAAACCTTTATGACCAGCAGGGAATTCTGGGTATTTATACTGCAAGCCATCAAAGGAAGCAGCTAAGCAATTTGCATGCCAAGTGGATGCAAATTCCTCACCAGAACAGCAACTCTGCAAGTTGCAGAGTGAAAACAGGTCTCCTTTCCAGGGACCTGCAGCACTCAGACCTACAAAATGGTCAAAAAGCTGTCTGCCTGTGCAGACAGCAGAGCAGATCATTGCAATATGGAGAATGAGGAGAAGAAGCAGCCATTAGGAATAATTCTTGAAGAATGTCTTGAAGCCATAATTGTCGTGATTTATCAGAAAGCAGCCCATGTCTCCAAATCTGGATGGTGCAATGGTTAAGGGCTCTGCCTCTGACACAGGAGACCAGGGTTCGAATCTCGGCTCTGCCTGTTCAGTAAGCCAGCACCTATTCAGTAGGAGACCTTTGGCAAGTCTCCCTAACACTGCTTCTGCCTATAGAGCACGTCCTAGTGGCTGCAGCTCTGGCGCTTTGAGTCCGCCAGGAGAAAAGCGCAATATAAATGTTATTTGTCTTGTCTTGTCTTGTCTAAAAATGTTGATGTTAATTTTCACTGCAGAAAAAACTTTTTATGTATTTTTTAAATTGCATGCAGGGTTACTTTTGGTCAGTTTGTAACAAGTTTACTTCTATATAACTGGAATTTATTTGTAATGTGATACATTTATGTTTTGGCCTTACACTGTCAGAGCTCCTCCATACAGTATAATAATATGTCTGTCTCCCTCCCTCTGCAGAACCCAGTACTGCACCGATTGATGTCAAAGCCACGGGCCTGTCTGCCTCTGAGATCCTTGTGGCATGGAAAATGTCCAAGGATAATGTGGGAAGGCCGCTGGAATACGAGGTATGTAAGGAGGTCTCTTGTCACTTATACGAAGTGGTAATAACATGTGTTTACAAAGTAATTAGGGCCTGTTTCCACTACATGCAGATTTGATGCAGATTGGATGCAGAAAAACTGACTCCAATGAATGCCTATGGGAAAATCTGCATCAGAAAAATCACGTTTAGTGAAAACAGGCCCATAGGCTTTCATTGGAGTCAGTTTTTCTGCATCCAATCTGCATCCAATCTGCATGTAGTGGAAACAGGCCCATAGGCTTTCATTGGAGTCAGTTTTTCTGCATCCAATCTGCGTGTAGTGGAAACAGGCCGTTATGGGTTTTCTGTATATCTATTACCGGGTATATCTATTTTATTTTTGCATGTTCTGCAGGCCTTTGTAGTCTTACTGCTGAACGGTTTGAGCTCTACAATGCCTGGATATGAGCAGTAGGAGGAGTCATCTCAGCCTTGTTGCTGCCAGACCTGCTGCCACATCCCTCCTGCCAAACAGTTTGCATAACACTTCTGATGCTGCCAACTTTGAAGCAAAAATCCTAAATTGGGGCACTCTCATACCTCCCACCTTTTTTGAAATAAGAAAGAGGGACACTTAAGTCATGCCCCTGCCACCCGTAATCACGACCTGCCACACCCCTAATCACGTCCCAACACACCTCTAGTCACACATACCATAAAGATTTCATAAGAAAAATATGTTGTTTTTTAATTAAAACCACACTGGTCCTTTCTTTCCTGGTTCATTTTCCTTTATATCAACATATGAAAATAAGAAATATATCAATTAAAGGATGGGAATGAAGCTTAGAGTCAATTAAACACATTTTTCAGTAAAAAAAATACACGTATTTACATAGATCTGTGTATCTATCCTGAAAGAGGGACAAATACGGAAGAAAAAGGGCCAGAGGAACAGGGTTCCCAAAGAGGGAATGCCCCTCCAAAAAAGGGACAGTTGGGAGCTATGTACGGCATTCTGATGCCATAACTAGCTGTGGGCAAATGGTAAAAAGAGTAGCACTTCACTCAAAAAGGGGAAATGGGTGCCTAAGCCTCAAAGGGTCCTCACACCTCCGGATCCCAGTAGCAGCAAACACGATGGAGGCTGGCACTCCCAAAAGTATAAAGCTCTTTTATTGAAACATCAATAAAAATCAATAAAAATGGCCAAGCGGTGACAGCCCGCTGTTTCAGGTGTTTAGCCCTTTCTCAAGCCGTTACAACCATATCAGCATTAATGCACAAGTGACCCTTATATAGTGAACACTCAAACCATCAGCCAATAGATTTAAAATAACAACAGCCAATCGGCTTACCGGTATCTTCTGTCGGACCTGAGTGAGAACTGGCATCCTAATATGTAAATCCCTCTACAGCGTGATGCAGAAGCCACACAGCGTCTCACGCCTGCAGAGTTACTGTCACGATTGTGGAACTTTCCCCGTGATCAGCGCACAACGCGTGCGCTGACACGGCGGAGATCCTCCACAAGCGTATAATTTGCAGGAACCCAGCAAAAGGTGCTACGCACCTGTAGAGGGAAATTCCTGTTGGCAGATGGCGCTGGGGAGTGCAGAGGAACCAATCCTCTGTACCTCCACAAGTGCCAAACAGGAATTGTACGAAGCGCAGAACGCAATCGCAAGAGAGGCGATTGCGAATGAGATTGAGCAAAAGGGATAGGTTGTATGTGTGTGCGCCAATCCAGTCGCCACTCCGCGACCGCGCACACACAACAGCAGATACAAAATAGGAACGCGATCGCGAGAGGTGCGATCGCGAGACGTGACACAAGGCAGAACAGAATAGAATACGAGGGTAGCAAAGGCACAGCAAATACAATAAGGAGATATGGAAAATAACAACGCTAGCTAACCGCGAACACCGCACTCATTCGCAACAGTGCACGCGGTTATGCACGATCTCCACGTGATAAGCACAATAGAGACAAGCACGCCTAACTAACCATAAACAGACAAACATGAAACAGGGGACGTGAGCGCTTGCTTAACGGTTACCTCACTGAGTCTGTAGCAAGCGCAGCGGACAAGACAGACACACAAAAAACAAGAACTAGGCAGGAAGTATCCACCGCTCTTCCGCCAGAGCAAGTGTGATCCAAGCAGGAACACAGATCAGAAAGATCCACAGCCGCTAACGCTAGCGGCCAGTGCGATCTCAGCAAGACAGAACGATTCGCTATCAACCGCCGTTGGTGACAGCGCAATCGCGACCGACAAGACAGAACAGAAGGATCCCCAGCGCTCGCACAAAGTAGCTAGCGCGATCCCAGGAGACAGAACAGAAGGATCCCCAGCGCTAGCACAAAGTAGCTAGCGCGATCCCAGAAGACAGAACAGAAGAGATAGCTGGTAGCAACCGCTGCACCAGCTATACTCCAAGAACATAGATCAGAACCATTTCCTGTCAACCACCATAGGGACAGGACAATGGCAAACAGGCAAGACAAGACAGAACAGGCAATACAGATAATACAACCTGACTGGGCTAGAAGGGGAGCCTAAAGCAACCCCCAGGAATTAACTATACTAGATAGCAATGGCTGACACTCCAGCAGTGTCCATCAGGAACTGAGCATGGAAGGGAAATGAGCAGCCAAGCCTTCTGGGAAACATAAAGCTCTTATAGTGCCAGTCATCAAAGAAGGCAGGTAGGGGATTTGCATAACGAATGTATGCAAATTCCCCAGCAAGAGAACAGACCAGAAACTTGCAATGGAAAGACAGGTCTCTGTTCCAGAGACCTGCAGCCCACAGACTAGAGGAATGGACAAACAGCTGTCTGCCTGTGCAGCCAGCTGAGCGGATCATCACAGTTACGAGTAATAACTAGCTGTGGGGACATTAGTGACAATACGGTACTCTGTTGTCATATTATTTAGAATCAGCCATATTTTAATTTAGACTTCTTGTTCGGTATCCCACGACTCGCAGTTGGCCTATTGGTATTTGTGTGTGTGTGTGTGTGTGTTTGGTTTGTATTGGCTTTTATTATCTTATTGTCCAAGAGTCCAGATGGCCCTTTGCAAACTTTCCACAAACTTGGAATTCCCTGCTTCATCTGTAGGTGGTGTCACATTCCAGGACTGCCTTGCTCTTTTATTGTCCACCAGCAGATGGCCTTAAAGTGTACCTGACATCGCAAAATAAAAAGATTTAATCCTCACCCAGGGCTTTCTCCAGCCCCATGAGCAGCTATGCGTCTCTCGCCATCCTCCCAAGTGTCTCAGTTCAGCTGCAATCAGCCCCGGTAACTGGTTCAGTCGCGTCAGTTGGCTCTTCTGCGCATGCCCATACGCAGAAGAGCCGACTGGCGCAACAGGGCCATATTACCGGGGCTGATTGCAGCCGAACTGAGGCACTCGGGAGGACAGAGAGGGATGCATCGCTGCTCATGGGGCTGGAGGAAACCCTGGGTGAGGATAAAATCTTTTTATTTTGTGATCTCATGGAAAACTTTAAGCAATACCAAACAACAATCAATGCAATCGTTGTAAAGTGCCTCATTAAAGACTCCAGGTCACTGAATGCTCTTTGCTGCCTGCCCTACCAGTCCCTATTCCTGCTGTTGTGAATCCTGGCTTCTGACTTTGTTCTCAGACCTTATTCTAAGTATTTATATAGCGTCACTGGCTCACAATCTAGTCTGTACCATAGTCATATGTCTATATATGTAGCGTGCAGTGCATGCATCACAGTTCAGGGCCAATTTAGGGGGAAGCCAATTAACTTATCTGTATGTTTTTGCAATGTGGGAGGAAACCATGATGCCCGGAGGAAGCCCACGCAGACAAAGGGGGGAACATACAAACTCCTTGCAGATTTTGACCTGGCTGAGATTTGAACAGGGGACCCAGAGCTGCAAGGCAAGAACGCTGACACTACGCCACCATGCTGCTCAGTACGTTAGTACTTCCTTGCCCTCCTAACCTCTGAACTTTAACTATGGCATGCTTTTGCAGTGACAACATTTCAATGAACTTCTGCTATGTCCCAACATTTATTTCTGCCCAGAGCTGCAATTTCTTTCACTGTTTAAATCCTTCCCCAGCAAATCCCAAAGATTCTCAATGAGGTTTAGGTATGGACTCTGTGGTAGCCAATACATGGGCCCAACCCAATTCACTTTTTCTGCTGAGTTTTCTCCTGGGAGATAATTTTCATCTTCTGTTTAAAACAACTTTTCAGCACTCTGCAAATGAAAAAGTACCAATAAGAAGTGAAAAATATTGCCACAATTATTCAGAGTATTTTCTTGCTTGCTGGTGGACTGGCAGTATATTTGTAAATTGTCCTTTAATTAAATTGTGTGCATCATCTTTGCTCTTTCATCTATTTGGTATATGCTGCAAATATGGTCAGTAGGTTGTGGTGAGTCGTGTCATATCCTGCTGGGAATGGAAGCTGCCTATCTATAATATACTATCATAAACATTTTCTATTCTCCTCCAGCGCCTTCTCAATGATACGTATATGAAAATGTATTTCAATACTCCATAAAGTGCAAGTGCAACGCGTTTCGTGGGCATCTCCCGCACCATCAGGCAACAGAAACAGAGCATAAAACTCTGATAGGTCTGGTGCAAAGCTCAGCACCTCTGTTGCTGAGCTTTGCACCAGACCTATCAGAGTTTTATGCTCCGTTTCTATTGCCTGATGAAGCAGGAGTACTGAAATACATTTTTGTTGTTTTAAATATACACAACACTCGTGTGTGTCTGCTTGGAGGAGGTAAGTCCACCTCTGCCTCCTCTCATTTTAAACGTTTTAGAATATTTTACCCTTTTAAGCCTCTGTCTGATTATACAGTTCTAGAGTCCACCCTTGGTGGAGGGGTGTTTACCCTTATTTCCTATCTACAGAGAGCGACTTCTTAATCCTGAGTGGGGACAGGTCTAATCTCCTCACCTGTTAATTTAGTGGTTGCCTGGACGGTAACCCTTGTTTATGAGTATAAAACAGGTACTTACTTGTCATACCCATTTACCAGTACATACTACACTATATTGGGCTCTCTGTGTCTCCATTCTGTATACGAAAATAAATCCAAAAGTTAGTTGAAAGCATTAGGGATAGGGAATATTTAAAGATCGTTTACAAAATCATGGAGAATGTCTTTGAAATATGTTGTAGGCATTGGGGGGGGGGGGGGGGGGGGGGAGTTGAGATATTACCCACAACAGGGGGTACTTCACAAACACTTGTTTCATAAGGGGGTGCATGGCGCAGTAATGCTGAGAGAAAATGTGCTCTAGTGCCTTTATAGGTTTTATTGCCTTCATAATCCTTTTTACTATCTCCCCATTACTCACAAAGAAGCCGTTATGAAATTCAAGAATATGGTTTTAACTGAGACATGGGCAGCCCCCGCTGTATGCCCACTAGAGCAATGAGCTGCACCCACGGCCGCTTCATTACAGCTGCAGCGCACACCTGCAGAGAGCCAGCTCCTAATATCGCCTGGCAATTATAGGTAGCGCTAGGTGGTGGCGGTGCAGAGTTAGAGGCTGCGATGGATCCCGCTCTGCTGCGGCGCCACATATGGAATATAACATTTTGCACACTGTTTTATTTATGCTTCATTAGCGGAAATGTGCAGCTTAATTGCTTTGGCTGAGTTATGGATGCATTGGAGGTTTAATTAGTCATTCTGCAACCATCAAGGAATGCTTAAAGGGCAATAATCACCAGGCTGAAATCACTCTACATCAGACAGAAAAGCAGCGGCTGTATCTTAGTCCTGTAAGGAAAGGAAGGATTGTGTAGAAATGAAGATAGTAATGTAATCAGACTGGATAGAACAAAAGACAAAAAACACAGGGACACCGGGAGCCCACTATCGTGTGATAAGGTCTTGATATGTAGACAAGAAATTGAAGATTATTATACTCACAAAAGTGGGTTGCTTTTGACAGCAACCACTTTTCATCACATATGGAGAAGTACCGTCTCCACTCGGCCTTTCAGGTTGCTGCCAAAAAAGAGTACGCTGAGAGAATTAGAATCAACCTATGCTCAAACAACACACGAGCTGTATGGAAGGGACTGAAGGCCGCCACTAACTACAAGCCCCAACCCCAGCATGCAACACCCAGCCTGGCACTAGCAGAAGAACTCAGCAGATTCTACTGCAGGTTCGAGAACCAGGTAACACCGGAGGGGAACCTGGCACCGGCTTCCCCTCCTCTGTGCCCCGCAAACAACATCCAGAGCCTGTTCTCTCCCTCGGTGGTGGGTGAGGCAGAGGTCATGCGCCTCTTATCAACACTAAATGCCAGGAAAGCCTCCGGCCCCGATGGAGTATCTCCAGCCTGCCTTAAAACCTGCTCTCGGCAACTTGCTCCCATCCTCTCTGCCATATTTACCAAGTCCCTAGAGGAAGGCAAGGTCCCCGTATGCTTCAAGAGCTCCACTAACATACCTGTCCCCAAGAAACAAGGGGTCTCCGAACTTAACAACTTTAGGCCCGTGGCCCTGACGTCCGTCATCATGAAAACCATGGAGCGGGCGGTCCTAGCCCACCTTAAGCACTCCACTTCGCCCCATCTAGACCCCTACCAGTTTGCCTACAGGGCGAACAGGTCCACCGATGATGCAATCAACATCTGTCTGGAACTCATCAACGACCACCTTGACAGGCCAGACACGTACGCTAGGATACTACTCTTGGACTTCAGCTCGGCCTTCAATACCATCTGCCCACGCATCCTCCAACGGGACCTGGCTGCACTTGAAGTCCACTCAAGCCTACAACTCTGGATCACGGACTTTCTCACCAACAGGTCCCAAGTCGTCAGACTGGGCGATATCCACTCCCAAGCTGCAACCACAAACACAGGTGCTCCTCAGGGCTGCGTCCTGTCACCACTCCTGTTCTCCCTCTACACGAACAGTTGCAGATCTGAGGCAGACTCTGTCAAGGTCATCAAGTTCGCTGACGACACCACCATCATTGGCCTTGTCACCAAGGATGGTGTTCAGGAGTACCGTCAGCAGGTGGAGAGAATCTGCAACTGGAGCAAGAAGAACAGGCTGGTGCTTAACACTGCAAAAACAGTTGAACTAATCATTGACTTCAGGAAGTCTGCCCACACCCCACCTCCAATTCATATTGACGGAACCGAGGTAGCCAGGGTGCCCTGTGCCCGGCTCCTGGGTACTACCATCTCCAGCGACCTAAGATGGAAGCCTAACATCACTACCACCCAACGGAAAGCCCAGCAGAGACTTTACTTCCTCTGTCAGCTGAGGAAGTTCGGCATGACTCAAGTAATTCTAACTAACTTCTACTCAGCCACCATCGAGTCGATCCTCTGCTCTTCCATCCTGGTCTGGTATGCCGGCGCCACCACCAGCGACAAGGACATACTACAGAGGGTCATAAGGTCAGCGGAGAGGATCATTGGGTGCCCCCTCCCTTCACTGGCCCTACTACACAACAAAAGGCTGAAATCCAGGGCACTGAAGATTGCCAACGATCCCTCACACCCAGGCCACCGCTACTTCAGCCTGCTGCCACTGGGCCGGAGGCTACGGGCTATCTCCACAAAAACCGCGAGACATAGGAATTCTTTCTTCCCCTCAGCGGTCAACCTCCTAAATTCTCTCCACATACTACCGTCAATTCAAGCCCCGACGGACAGCTGTGCCGGCTGCGCTATAGCTGACCAGTTGACCGAACCAACCAGTCCAATAGACTAACTGCCAGGCTCCTCAGGTCACACTGGGGACTGTGATGCATATATTGGAATGTTGTAATGTAATTTAATGTGTACTTGATGCCTTTGCTGTTGCTGCTATCTATTTATGTCTCTTTCCATCTATGTCTCTCCCTGAGCTATATGTACTGTGCCAAAAATAATTCCGGGCATGACCCAGTCATGCTTGGCGAAATAAACGATTCTGATTCTGATTCTGCTCCTTAACCACTTGCCGACCAGGGGATTTTTCAGTGATCGGTGCTGTGTGGGCTCTGCAGCCCGCAGCACCGATCAGGAGTGCAGCAGGGCGATCAGACTACCCCCCTTTTTTCCCCACTAGGGGGATGTCCTGCTGGGGGGGGGGGGGGGGGTCTGATCGCCGCCGGCTGCATTTGCTTAGCGGGGCTCTTCAAAGCCCCCCTCCGCAGCGTTCTCCGCCGTCTAGCCCGCTCCCTCCCTCTCCCTTCCCCTCTGAGCGGCATACCCGTCCTGCGCCTGATAGGATAGGCTTCTGCCTATCAGATGCCGGCGATCCCCGGTCAATCAGAGGCCGGGGATCGCCGATCTACGCAGCAGCGCCGTATGATGTAAACAGCGGGGGTTTCTTCCCCGCCTGTTTACATTTTGCCGACGAGCCGCCATCGGCGGCTCTCCGGCTGTTCACGGAGACACCGTGAACTGAACTGTGAACTGACATGGAAAGGCCGCTCGAACACCGTTTCCATGGAAACCCTCAGACAACCAGTTTTACGCCAATCGGCGTTAGCTGGTCGTCAAGAGGTTAAGAAAAAAGAGTGCCCTATGCCAGGATAGAGACAACTCCCCTAACAAGTAGGGTATACACTTTAGGTAATAGCAATGCTCGGAGGCGCCCCTTTAGTGCTGCAAAGTTGTAGCTTAATTTTTCCAATTTTTTATTTTTAAGGTAAGAATAAACCGTCTTACCTGTAATGAAAGACTCTCAGACCGATAAATAGGTAGAAAATTTATTGTGCACTTTAGACAACGCGTTTCGCGACCAAACGTCGCTTCCTCAGGTCAAGTAATAGTGCTTAAAAAAGAAGATTAAAAGAGGCGCTCAGAACCATAAACATATCACATCAAAATATCAAAATATCAAACCATAAACATAAGCATGTTACGTATACAATTATACATATCTCTCTCTCTCTCTCGATACATATAAAAAGAGGGGGTTACACCTATGTGACCTCAACTTCTGATGCAGAAGGATCACTGAGGAAGATTTGTAACTTCTTTTTAGAAACCATCATTAAGATTTACGTTTAAACACATAAAAAACATAAAATAGATACCAATTTAACCTTTTCGGGACCGTGTGCATTAGGTTCTACGCCGCACTTGTGGCTGTTCTAGCCTGATGCGGCGTAGAATCTACGCCGGCCCGCAGTTTCCACTCCCGACGCGATCGTGCACACCTGGAGGGGGAGATTAAGCTGTCATATGACAGCCGACATCTCCCCGAGTGATCAGCAGCCATCGCGTATGGCTGCTGATCACGTGATCACTACGATCGCCGTCGGATCGTAATGATCAGTTTGACAGCTGCGGCAGCAGGGGGGAAAAGAAGAGGATCCACTTACCTCCCTGCCGTTCCCGCGACGATCGGAACCCCCCTCCGCTCTGGCCGGCATCTCCGCTCCATCTGACGTCAGCGCCGGGTCCCGGCTTGATGACGTCATCAAGCCGCGACCCGGAACTGATTGTCAGACAGAACGGAGATGCCGGCCGGAGAAGAGGGTCCCGTGCGGCTCATCGCTGGAGCCTGGAAGGTGAGTGAAGGCTGCTGGCAGAAGGGGGCACAGGCCACCATGGGGGGACACCAATCCAGGCAGCCAGCCACAGACGGGATCCGGCCGCCTGACCCCCCCAAACGCGCGCACCCCCTTTCCGCGCAAAATGCCTTGGTCCTTAAGGGGGGGTAGGTGGCCGGTCCCGAAAAGTTTAATAATATTCATAAATCTCATAAAAAACATACTGTAACTTAATTGTAGAGTATAAAATATATATATAAGAAATACAAATAAAGATAACATTATGATTAAGAGGTGACCAGAAGACAGGGCAATTTATAACACATTGTGCCAGGGAGTACCCCAATCACTAAATAACCAATGTATCACAATGATAGGAACCAATAAACGAGCACTGAGGCAGCGTGATAATATTAAGTATAGAGAGGGCAAGAGAAATTTGGTATTATAAATTCACAAGGCAGACTATACAGTAAAGATAAAATAAATAGATATGGAAACTTATACACACATATATATATATATATATATACATATGCACACAAACATAACCATACATATGCGCACACACACGCGTTGTCTAAAGTGCACAATACATTTTCTACCTATTTATCGGTCTGAGAGTCTTTCATTACAGGTATAGTCTTACCTTAAAAATTAAAAATTGGAAAAATTAAGCTACAACTGTGCAACACTAAAGGGGCGCCGCCGAGCATTGCTATTACCTATAGTAATGTAATGACCTTAAAGAGAAACTCCGACCAAGAATTGAACTTTATCCCAGTCAGTAGCTGATATCCCCTTTTACATGAGAAATCTATTCCTTTTCACAAACAGACCATCAGGGGGCGCTGTATGACTGATATTGTGGTGAAACCCCTCCCACAAGAAACTCTGAGGACCGCTGTACTCCTGGCAGTTTCCTGTCTGTGGGTTTTTAGAAATACGTGCAGAACTGTCTCAGACATCCTAAGAAATCTCTGGCTAGTGCAGATTCCTTCTTAAACTGTAAGGAATAGTAGGAGTTAGGAAGGTCTCTCAGGCAGTGCAGTGTGTGAGGGCTCTTTCATATTAGGGCAGACTTTGTGCGTTAACGCAAACGGCAGCCGTTTGCGTTAACCAAGGTAAGATGAAAGTCCATAGACTTTCATTTTACCTTTCACACTCGACGCTGCATTTCGATGCGTTGCGGTTCCGACGCACCCGGGCGCAGTTTTTCCTCCAACGCACCCGCAAGCCGGCGTTTTCCATCGGGTTTAATTACCAGCTACCGCCGCTGATTGCGTCGCACCGCAGATACCCGACGACACGCCGCAGGCAGACAACGCGTGCAGGAGAACGGCTCCTGTTCGCGTTGTCTGATGTGAAAGAGCCCTGAGGGGAATTGCTGTTGCTGAGGTAACCAACACACCTGCTGTCAGGAAGCTCTGAGTGGAAGGGGAGGAGCCCTTCACAAATCACATCTAGCCTGCACTGTAGAACTGCTAATGAGCACTTCTTAATCTGCAGCAGTTAAGGAGTGGATTTGCACTTTTCTTAACTGTAGTGCAGCTCTAGAAATCCACGCTAAACTGCCGCTATTACATAGGCTTTGGGGGCTTTGGGAAGTTTCTTACTATCATGCAGAACTGTTCTTCTGCTGGTTAGAACAGTTTTAGAAGAAAAAACTGTTGGTAATGCATTGATAAATCTCCCCCACAACCTTGTTGCATTGTGGGAAATAGCTGTTTACAGCGGTTTCCAACTGCCAAAAAAAGTATGCAGCAGCTACATCACCTGCCAAGTGCCAACAGTAAAAATGTCACCATGTGATAAATGTCAGAATGTGAATCAGGGATTTAAAATATTTTACAATGGGCAAACACTGACTAAATCATTTATACATAATTATTGTAAAAATGAAGCACTTTTTTTATTACATTATTTTCACTGGAGTTCCTCTTTAAGTGTAAACTTGCTTCTGAGTACCAGAAGTCATTGGGAAGGATGTGATCATTTGGATCAGGTGATAGATTTGCAAGATTATGATTTGCTGCAGTCACTTCCTGACGTGTTTGTGAATGAATCTAGCCTTGGCAAGAAAATTAGATTTGTTTGCATTACAGCTGAAAGGACAATAGGAATATCTTTTAACACATAGTAACGCCTGAGAAAATTAGCTTCTCGTTTTTTAACAGAAAGTATGAAAGAGATTAAGAGAACCATACATTAGACAATATCCACCAGATCAACCATCAGATAGATCCCTCTCTGATGGAATCTAATCAGAGATGGATCTATTACCTGCTCACACACTGGAGACCTAGAAACCTTTAGAAAATCATCCTAGCACTACCTCTGCCTTCTCCTCGCCATGTACTGTGTCCCCCCTGCCCCCACCCACACACACACTTTTCTTCTGCATCCTGATTGGGAAGAGTGTAGTATTACAACTCAGCCACACCTCCCCTCCTAGAGGTCAATACAGAAAGAGGTGGATGGGGGACAGAATTTCAAAGGCATGGAACGTATGCAATTCAAAGGGTTTTTGTTAAAGTGGATCCAAGAGAAATGTTTACTCATTGCATCATTGTGTTCCTTTCATATAGTTTATAGGGCATTCCTCAAGCCACATATTTTTTTTTTCTATACTCTGATTCCCTTTAAAGCCTCGCCCACAGCTTTTCACAGTGCCTTGGCACTGTAGAAAGGACTTATGGGAGCTCAGTCTGGGCAGCAGGAGGAGGAGGTTACTAGCCAGAGATTTCAGAGGCAGGGGGGAAGAGGGAGGAGGAGAGGAGAGTGAATTTACACACAGGCAAGCTGATAGCATCTCCAGCCCTCAGCCTGTGACAATGTGACAAACAGAACATGGCTGTCCTCATTGTATCACAGGAATAAATAATCATAAAATGTTAAAGCTGTTTGCAGCTAGATTTGCTGTGTAAACTATCTAAACTTTAGATAAGATATATAGACAAGTTACTTGTTATAGTTCATTTTTCATCTCGGATCCGATTTAATATTATACTGTCACCCAGAGATAAATTAAGATGAAATAGCCTCCTAGGCAAGACAGTATCTTTCGTTCCCCCTTATGGTCCTTTTGGTAAACTGAGGTGGGAAAGTGGTCAGAGAAAGGGGCAGCAATGTCTCTTGACACTCAGCAGGGCCCCAAGCATCTATCTTGGTTGCCTTGTGGATAAACCTGTCCTGCTATTATAGTAGCATGTTGGAAGGAGAAATAGGGATTTATCAAATTCTGGAGTTCTCCTAAGTTGGTTTTGATCTCTTCCCTCACAACTTCCTTCCCACTTAACGACCGCCTAATGCCGATAGGCGTCGGCAGGTCGAAGTGGTGTTTCCATGGAAACGGCCGCTTGTTCGAGCGGCCGTTCCATGTCAGTTCACGGAGGGTGTCTCCGTGAACAGCCCGCGAGCCTCCGATCGCGGCTCGCAGGCTAATTGAAAAACACGCGGGGAAGAAATCCGCCGCCGTCTGATAGGCTAAAGCCTATTGGAGGCGGTACAGGACAGGTCCCCGTCCTGTGCCGCCCAGATCCACAGCAAGAGGGAGGGAAGGAGAGGGAGGGAGGAATATCGCTGCAGAGGGGGGCTTTGAGGAGCCTCCCTGCTCGCCACACAGAGCGGCGGCAATCAGACCCCCCCCCCCCCAGCTGGACATCCCCCTAGTGAGGAAAAAAAGGGGGAAGTCTGATCGCCCTGCCATAATCACGATCTGTGCTGCGGGCTGGAGAGCTCACGCAGTACAGTAGACACAGAAATCCCCTGGTCCTTAAGTGGTTAAACAAAGTTAAAGATTTTGCCAACCCTTAGCCCCTCCTCCTTACTCCCGCCCCCACCCCATATTTACTTTTACCTCCAAAATTTCCAATGACTACTCCATGTTAGGGCTTTTATCCGGGCCCAGGTTGACTTACAAAATCGGGCCACTGTGTGATTACAATTGCCTAGTCCCTCCCAGTGACCTGGTAAAGGAGAAGTGTCACCCTGTCCCTTAGCCCCCTCCCTTTGCCACTAAATGAATAGAAAGCATGGCTTTAACAGTCAGAGACCTCCCCCAGTATATCAAGCAGTGAATGGGGTAGTTGCAGTAGTGCAATACGGTAGTGGTGGTGATGCTTTGGGATGGGGGTTAGGGCAATCATCAGACGTGGCTTGAAGGTTCTTCTGCTCCTTGGACCATCTTGTTATAGGGCGTGGTCACGTGACCCCATAAAAAAAAAGCGTTGGAGTTGGGGGAGCAGGCCCAGATTTGCATCTCAGGAGCCTGCAGGCACAGATTTTCTAGCACCTCACACTTCACCATCTATGAAACCACAAACCCCCACCTAACCAGAACACAAGTGTGCTGGCTGACCGGGTTGTGACCTCTCCCCTAA
Source organism: Hyperolius riggenbachi (assembly GCF_040937935.1). Classification (NCBI taxonomy): domain Eukaryota; kingdom Metazoa; phylum Chordata; class Amphibia; order Anura; family Hyperoliidae; genus Hyperolius; species Hyperolius riggenbachi. Next base: position 63,648,752 of record NC_090647.1, read on the forward strand.
TTACCCTTCCCGGCATAGGGAGCCACAGGTATCCAGTGAGCAACTTCTAATTTATGCTTTTCAGGGACTCTGCATAGGGAAATGGGTGGGAGTCATAAGGGGAGGGGAGTGAGCCGCCTTTCCATCATCAGGCGCCTGTAGGCACAAGCCTACAGTGCCTTATGGAAAATCCGGCTTTGGGGGGATTAGTTGTGCAGAGTCCCTGAAAAGCATTAGTTGTGCAGTATCAAGTTAATATGTTGGAGGGAGAATACCGGTATATAGCTTCTTAATAATCCAGAATTAAACTAAGTAAATGTTTGCAACACCTCATTTTAAATAATAAATAAGATGCTTCCGCTCAGAACACAGTCGGATCTGCGTGGCTCTTTCACTATTCCTAAACATTGTGAGATCACAGCGCCCCATGTGCTGGCAGAATCATACGCACGCAATTCTTGAGAGCTTTCCAGGCCCACCCGCCATCTCCCACCGTCGAGCGTCTCCCCGCGGCGGCAGCGTCAACGGCCCCCTTCTACAAGTTTATCTTTTAATAGCCCGCAGATCGCAGCCATCAAGATAATTCCGCTCCCTTCCCCTCCCCCGTACGATCATGTTGTGATTGAATTCATTTTGTGACATGTAATTTGGCAAACATCCTCCAGTACCGCCAGACGATTGAATAAATTAAATTCATGACAATCGCCAAGCAAGGAGGGGGAAAGAAAAAAAAAATATCAAGTTCCCGCTATTAAAATAAAGAAATAGAAGATATAGCGCTGCATCAAACAGGCAGCTGCATTCATTAGCATATAAAACAGAATTCCAATGTGTTTCTACTTGAGAAACTTTTTTTATTTTTTTTTCTCTCCCTGGCATAGTTGATTTCATTAGATGTTTTACTGTGTTCTATAATGCATAGTGACTTGTTTTATAGAAATAGATTGACTTGCTCCAGCGGCATCGCTGCTAGATTATACAGTCGTGTTTTCTTAGGCTGCCGCCATTTATTTAAATGTTCTCCCTGCGAGGACTTAGTGAATTATTATGTACTGAGATGTTTAATAGAGGCTGGGAGAGTACGCGGGGAATTCTCGCCCCTGTCTTCCTGGAGGAGAAGGCCGTATAACGGGCTGCTGCTGCGCCATTTATTAAATGTTAATATACTGGGGAGGCACCAGAAGAGTTACTCGCGCTCGTGTCTCGCCATAAATCCCGACTGTAGACAAATGTAAAAAAAAAGTACAGTTTAATCCACTTATGCAACAGTTAAAAAAATTAAAAAAAAGTGGTTTAACTGCTTCTGGATCAGCAGTCTGTGGCCCCTTAAAGAGAAACTCCAACCAAGAATTTAACTTTATCCCAATCAGTAGCTCATACCCCCTTTTACATGAGATATCTATTGCTTTTCACAAACAGACCATCAGGGGGTGCTGTATGACTGATATTGTGGTGAAACCCCTCCCACAAGAAGCTCTGAGGACCGCGGTACTTTTGACAGTTTGCCACAATGTAACAAGGTTCACAGACAGGAAATAGCTGTTTACAGCTGTCTCCAACGGCCAAAACAGCAAGCAGCAGCTACATAACCTGCCCACAGTAAAAATGTCACCATGTAATAAATGTCAGAATGTAAATCAGGGAGAAGAAAGATTTTACAATGAGCAAACACTGACTAAATCATTTATACACAATTATTGTAAAAATGAAGCACTTCTTTTTATTACATTATTTTCACTGGAGTTCCTCTTTAAAGAGAAACCATAACCAAGAATTGAACTTCATCCCAATCAGTAGCTGATACCCCCTTTCCCATGAGAAATATTTTCCTTTTCTCAAACGGATTATCAGGGGGCTCTGTATGGCTGATATTGTTTTGAAACCCCTCCCACAGTGTGATGTCAGGACCATGGTATTGACATCACACTATGGGAGCCTTGTTGCATTGTGGGGAAAAAACAGCTGTTTACAGCTGGGTCCAACTGCCAAAAAAGCAAGCAGCATATCCTTCCAGTGACATCACCTGCCAGCAGTAAAAATGTCACCATGTGATAAATGTCAGGATGTAAATCAGGGAGAAGAAAGATTTTACAATGGGCAAACACTGACTAAACCATTTATACATAATTCTTGTAAAAATGAAACACTTTTTTATTACATTATTTTCGCTGGATTTCCTCTTTAAGGACCAAAGACTTTTCGTTCAGAAAACAGGGCTCACCGATGTCACGCCTCACGGATCCGACTCTCTTGCTCTTTACGCCGCTCTCCTGCTGTTGAAGCCCACCTGCTTTGCTGTCAGTATAAGCTGATTGCATTGGCTCCTGACCCTGTAATCACTGGGAGCCAATCCCAGTGATCACAGGGTCAGAAGCCAAGGAAATTGTGGATACCCCTTCTCTTAAAGAGGAACTGTATTGACATATAGTAGAATGCAGTAAATTATTCAACATACCCATTTTTATGGTTATTTTCCTGGTTTCAGCATCAGCAACACATCCTATAGCTATATATTACTGTATATTGGTGTGTAGCCCTGTCCCACAACTGAGGCTTAGCCTAGGCTGTTTATTATGGGGGATTCTCCCAGAGCATTCTGGGAGACCAGAGATCTTTTCTATCGGCTTTAGAATTCTCAGTGAATTCCACAGAGATCACCTGCCAGGACTAAAGATATTGCAGCCTATAATACATTTCAGAAAGTAATTCAGAGGAAACAAAGATTTTACAATGATCAAACCATGACAAAATAATTTATAAATGAACATTGTAGAAAACAAAAATAAGCAATTGTGTTAATTATGTTGTTTTTACTACAGTTACTCTTTAAAGGGACACTGTGGCAAAAATTATGCTGTTCCATTATCCCATTAATCCGTTATATCATCAGCTATTTAAAATGGAAAGCATCAATTTCTCCATAGAGCTTGTGTTAAAAAAAATAGTTCCTAACACCAAATCTGCTCTTGTACACAGCTGAGATGCATCATTACATCAGCTTAACCTGATAAGAATGCGTTGGACTGAGCTGTTTCCCTGCTCTCTAAGGCCCCGTTCAGACTGCAGAACGCAGACCGCAACGCGTACGAACGCACGCCATCCGCGTTCGTATGCGTTGCGTGGCTGATCCCATCACTGAAAAGTGAATGGGACAGCCATGCGTTTTTACAAAAAATGCGTGCAGCATGCGTTTCCGGACCGCACAGGTCCGGAACGCATGCAGTGTGAACATCAGACATTGCACTCTATGCAATGTCTGATGTCGTGCGTGTCGGCCACCTGCACGCGTTTCCAAAACGCGGCTGGAAACGCGTGCAGTGTGAACGGGGCCTAACTGCTAGCAGCCTTCCCTCTCTCTCTGCCTACGGCTGATTTATAATGGGGCTCTCACACTCCAGAGCCCTCCTGAATTAGTGTTAGGAGCTATTTTTTTAACACTCTATGGAAGAATGTATGCTGTCCATATTAAATAACCGATAGTGGGGGTAAGGGAACGGCATAATTTTCTGTCCACTAAGCCTCCACTGAAGCTAACTTCTACAGCTTGTCAAAAACAGGCAAACAAATAGGAATATTATTAAAGAGGAATTCCAGTGAAAATAATATAATGAACAAAAGTGCTTCATTTTTACGATAATTATGTATACATGATTTAGCCAGTTGTAAAATCTTTCATTTGCCTGATTTACATTCTGACATTTATGATTTGGTGACATTTTTACTGCTGGCAGGTGATGTCAGTGGAATTAGCTGCTGCTTGCTTTTTTGGCAATTGGAAACAGCTGTTATTTCCCACAATGCAACAAGGCTCCCCCAGTGTGATGTCAGCACCATGGTCCTGACATCACACACAGCCCCCTGATGATCAGTTTGAGAAAAGGAAAAGATCAACCGTAGCCAATCCTTTGTCACGGCTTCTCGTTAAATGGACACTTAAGTAAAAAAAAAAGTGAGTTTTACTCACCTGGGGCTTCCAATAGCCCCCTGCAGCTGTCTGGTGCCCTCGCCGTCTCCCTCCGATCCTCCTGGCCCCGCTGGCAGCCACTTCCTGTTTCGGTGACAGGAGCTGACAGGCTGGGGACGCGAGTGATTCTTCGCGTTCCTGGCCACAATAGCGCCATCTATGCTGCTATAGCATATATCATATACCATATAGCAGCATAGAGGGTGCTAATGTGTCTGGGAATGCGAAGAATCACCCACGTCCCCAGCCTGTCAGCTCCTGTCACCGAAACAGGAAGTGGCTGCCGGCGGGGCCAGGAGGATCGGAGGGAGACGGCGAGGGTACCAGACAGCTGCAGGGGGCTATTGGAAGCCATAGGTGAGTAAAACTCATTTTTTTTGTTTGACTTAAGTGTCCCTTTAAGGAGTTTCTTAGGTTCTAATAAAATAGCTATGCCCCTTAATTTAATGTTCTTCTCCTTTTCTGTCTGTCTTGCATCAATCTTTTACAGTTTACTCCGGTGTTTTACTTCAGAGTAGATCTACCTGAGGAAATTAATGCAATTTGAAAGCCTAGACTGAAGGATGTGTTAGGCGTGAATTGCCTGAAGGAAGATTTTCATACTAATAAAAGCAGCGGGGCTCACATGTTTTACTGTACACAGTAAATGCACTTTACACGCAGCAGAACAATGTTAATATTACAACCAACAAAAATGATATTAAATGATTCGGAAGATTATTTTCTCCGTGGATTTCAGAGGAGCGCCAGCAAGTATAAGAGCGATCATAAAATGGAGCGGTGTTCAGATGAACGGAATGTATCATGATTTTTGTCTTATTTATTAGGTCTTGTACTAAAATTGTTAGTGTTTTTTTTTGTTTTTGTTTTATTTTATATATACATAAAAATAATTAAATATATTTCAAATGAAAATCTGAAATTTGTTTAGATCTCTACCTGCTTTTTAAACTGGCAAGCCTTGTACAATAGAGCATAATTATTGTATTGTTATTATTACTACTATTATAGTGCCTCCATATTTCGTGGCACTTTACAATTGCAGTGGCACAAAGGATAGATGGGTACATGTTATTGCAGCTTCGGGCAGTTCATTGTTGGGCGGTTCGAATTTACGGCCCTCCCTGCTGCTGATAAACTCCCCGGTGGCGTTAAATACTATCCCCCCTCCAAGTTGTAGTAAGTCGGGAGCCCCAAATTACCTTTACGCAGGGTGCACAGCATAACATTGCTACCATGATGGTGCCCAGCTTTGGCGCTCAGCGCCGTGCGTCAATATAAACTGCTTTTGGTACAGCCTTGGCTTTTCTCCATACAGCTTCTGATACATGTCATGTGACTGACATGGTGAGTGGACCAACCTGGCTCTGGAGCGGGTAAAGCTTAGCTGCACTACTCTACTCAAACTCTTTAGCACATGTGCGGCTTGGCCACCTCCCATCGCACTCCCACCTCTTGCTCAGGACAGAAGGAAAACGTAGAGAAATGCAACCTGTATGTATTTAGAGAGTTTAGCCTGTCTAACTCCTCCTCATTTGTGTATAATCACTAGTTGTAATTTGATCTTCCCTGTGTCACATGACTGCCTATGGCAGAGATGGCAGATAAGCTCATTTGAAAGCACAGGATGCAAACAATATATCTGCTTCCATGAATCAGGAAGTAGAGTCAGTGCAAATTTATTTTAGGATTTGTATCAGCTGTAACAAATTAATGTTTTTTGTTTAAAGGTTATTATGCTGTTGTGTATCTTTTAGAGCAGAAAGGAGTTCTGAGTTCAGGTCCACTTTAAAGGACAACTGTAGTGAGAAGTATATGGAGGCTGCCATATTTATTTCCTTTTAAACAATACCAGTTGCCTGGCAGCCCTGCTGATCTATTTGGCAGCAGCAGTAGTGACTGAATAACACCACAAACAAGCATGCAGCTAATCTTGTCAGGTCTGACGATAATGTCAGAAACACCTGATCTGCTGCATGCTTGTTCAGGGTCTATGGCTAAAAGTATAGGAGGAAGAAGACCAGCAGGACAGCCAAGCAATTGGTATTGTTAAAAAGGAAGCCTCCATATCGCTCTCATTACAGTTGTCCTTTAGGAAGTGGTTTAAACAAGGGATGTGTTGGTAAAATTCTCACAATCGTTCCTTGCTGCAAAAATAGCAGTTTCATTAAAGACTTTCATGAAAATGTAATTTTGCTATATGGTGTATTTTTGCAAAAGTGTCCACTTTCTATTCATCTGAGCCAATGGAGGCATTCCAGGTGACCGCAGGCTATGTGAGTCCCCAGGGCCACCCCCAGTAACCAGTCAATAATTATCCAGCTACAAAAGGCAGCCTGAGGATATTTTTTTCTCCTTGTGGGTTTACCACTTTCAGATCAGGGAGAGTGTGAGGGTGACAGATAGAAGTATGATGTTCTACCGACGCAGAAGCAGGGAGAGCTGGAATGTTTACAGCAACACTAAGGGCCGGTTCACACTTGCGGTTCTCTGCCAAACGGACCGGATGACCTGACCGGATCCGGATCGGAACCGTACGGTTCTGATCCGGATCCGATCCGGATCCGGTCAGGTTGCATCAGGTGTTCATCAGGATGCGATCCGGATCCGTTTGGCAAAAGATAGTAGAAATAGAATAAAAATGTTGGGGTCTGGGAGGTCAGCAGAAGGTGGACCTGTGGAATCAGGCCCTCCGCTGTTTAGCACTCACCTCCACCTCCGACATACTGCCAACATCTCCAGCACGTTTAAAGTCACTGCTGCTCCACTCCAAAATGCTTGCCCATGTGTCCCCATCCAAAATCGCCGCTACAATACGCATAGGAAGTGGGGTAGAACATCCGGATTTTTAGCCAGTGTGTTGTGCGCTCTCCGGTTCTTATTGGTTTGTATTGGCCGGATGGTGCAGTCCGGCTCCGCTCCGGATACGGCTGCCGGAGGAGCCGGACCAAAAAATAGCACATGTTGGGTCTTATGCCGGAGTCCGGATCCGGTCCGGACGAAACGGACGCATGTGAACGGACGCATAGGCTTTCATTGCTATGCCGTGCGTCCGTTCCGTCCGTTCTGCATGCGGTCCGGCTCCGGCACGGCGATTCCGGACGGCGACCGCTAATGTGAACCGGGCCTTAGACCTGCATTGCAGTTTTGTTGTATTGTGTTTTTGCCATGCTTTTATATCAATCTTAAAGGACAACCGAGGTGACATGATGAGATAGACGTGTGTGTGTGTGCAGTGCCAAGCTCATAAATAATTAGGTTGTGTTCCTTTTTTCTTTCTATGCCTGAAAGAGTTAAAAATCGGGTATGCAAGTGACAGTTTCTGTCCGGGTTGGGACTGGGTCAGGCTATAGCATAACTCTCACTGATAAGCAATTAGTGCCATAAAACACTTTTCTGTCAGTAAATGGCTTCTGAGAGCAGGAAAGAGATAGAAAGGGTCAATTGTTCATAGATTTGAGCTCTGGCATACTTCAATAAAGGTGTCATTGACCAGAGATAATGAAACAGTAAAAACTTAAAAACTAGATTTAAATATAAAATAAAACTGTGGGATATCTAAAAATGTCACTTTTAGGAGAAGGAGGATGGATACAATTGTTTTTCTCATCGGTTTATTTTCACCTCGGATGTTCTTTAATGGTTTATAATGAGTTGTTTTTTTATTTTGCTTTTTATTATTTGTAAATTCTGTTTTTGTTTTTGTTTTCACGGGAGTGTTTGCTTTCATTGATTCTGTGTGATGTCAGTTTCTGCTTCATGTTTTTATTTCTGCATTTTTTTAAATTGAGATTTTTTTATGTATGTTTTTGTATTTATTTATTTTTTTAATTTCCCTACACTGTGCTCTGATTCAGCTTGGAATTAGCTTGAATTATGTACTGTCGTCCCCATTTCCTCCACCCCCTCCTTGCTATGTACTGGTGCCCTTTTAAGGTGCCCATACATCTAGCGATGTATGAGCAGATTCGACCAAGAGACAAATCTCTCTCTTATCGAATCTGATAAGAGAGAGATCTGTCAGCTGCCCCATACATCAATTTCAGCATGAAATCGATCCAGAATCGGCCGTGTGTTGTCCCGTGTGCCCCCTAATGTATTGTCCCGCCGGTGCTGTGTATACATTACCTCTCCGTGGCCTCCACTTGTCCCCCGCAGTCTCCGGGATTCCTCTTCTGCATACATGCGCACCCCACGTGGTTTTCTAGTAAGGGCGCATGCGTGTGATGACTCATGTGCGCCCTTACCAGGAAACCACGTGGGGCATGCATGTATGCAAATGAGGAATCCCGGAAGCCTGCCCTGGACAAGCGAAGGCCGCGGACATGGAATTTCTATGGAAATTTGACCTAAAAAAATACTCATTATTATAAAAATTTTAGTAATTATAAAGATTTCATCACAAAAACGATTGTAATGATGAAAATGTGTGTATGGTCATAATTTTTTGTGCTTATGATGTTTCCATTATGATCACAATCACAGTTTATTTAAGTATTATGTAGCGCTGACATATTACACAGCACTGAACAGAGTATATTGTTACCTAACTGTCCCTCAGAGGGACTCACAATCTAATCTGTACCATAGTCATATGTCTATATTGTGCAGTGCATGTATCATAGTCTAGGGCCAATTTTAGGGGGAAGCCAATTAATGTATCCAATCTTTTTGGGTGTGGGAGGAAACCATAGTGCCCGGAGGAAACCCACACAGACACAGGGAGAACATACAAACTCCTTGCAGATGTTGACCTGGCTGGGATTTGAACCAGGGACCCAGCGCTACAAGGAAAGAGTGCTAAACACTACGCCACTGTGCTGCCCAATATAGTTACAAAAATGATGCATGAATTTCATGAAATCGTAATTAGCACATTGCGATTATCACTACTGAGCACTGGCTAAATGATTTCATTAGCAGATAAGCCGTCATTATTTTATATTTCTGTTTTGTGGTAAGCTACAGAGGTTTGTTTATGGACAGCTCTGTCAATACCGCTATCGGCGGGAAAGCGAGTGCACCACTTACTGATTTGTGTTTCATTTGAAGGTAGACATTGCATGCAAAGCCATGTGCTCTCCATGCGGCTTGGCCTGCGATTGATTTCTTCCCAGCAGGCTTTGCTGAGGATAGCGTGTGCCCTGCGGGCAAAGAATATAAACTGCATGGACATTATTTATTTATCCATTTCCAGTATTTATATGTCAGCATGTTGTATTTGGAATATAAGAAATACACACAAATATCAAAACCAGCTCCAGCTACAAAGGTGTTCCTAGTTCTGTGCAGACACTCAGTTACAGAGCTTTTTCCATCTGTGTATATTGCTCAATTGTTATATTTAGGGTGCATGAGGGGCTCTATCTGGGTCCATAGCTCCTTAGCTACACCAATGGGAGCTGGGTTACTGACCCCCACTCTTCTGGATTTCATCCCCAGCTGTATAACACCCTGTTGCTGCTCTGCATTACGTACAGGAGCGGGCTCCCGGGATGGAGGTCAGCAGGCATGGTCGGAATAGCCCATTTCCGTTTCCGTCACAAT